>NW_026607234.1:35000-115000 GCF_029890125.1 Rhinichthys klamathensis goyatoka | reverse complement strand
ATGTGGTTTTTCAGTTCGTAAGAAACACTCATGATCTGCTAAATACAGACGGAAACCAAAACACTCCATCATCATTAAAGGCTAGATGATGTTGGCATGACTTCACAATGCCAGAAAAGATAAAATCTATATTTATGCCCAAATGTTCAACCAACTTTCATTTCATTTGAGAAGAGAGAATTTGAGGCAGTCATTACTTTTGTACCGAGGATCATATTCAGTACATGAAACAGTGAGTGTGATATTGCTTCAAAAGGAAGCTAATATTGAGTAACTGAAACTCAGACACAAAATACCAGCAGCTGTTTTGTTTATATTTTTTTGCTGGACAAAAATCTATTTTACAAATTCAACGAAGCCCTCTTGAGCGACGTCTCCATGGCTTGGTTTACGGTTTTCCCAGTTTCCAGCAGGTTTGCTTATTTTTGCACGGCATCAAGCTTGGTTGCAATATTTGGAGTCCTTGGAACACCGTTTGAGACGAAACTAACAGTTTTAATATTCTCAAGTCATGTCAGAATTACCATAATTACATATTTCTGGCTTGATGTAATGAATGATTTAAAATGATGTCATGTAAGCACAGCCAAAATGGCAGCAGGTTCAGTTAGTCAATCTTTTTTTTTTTTCATTAAACTCTGTTAAAAGTGAATTTTTTTGTTCTTTAATATTTTTTAAGAGGTGTATTAATGTATTATTATGCAGTCAAAGCCACACATGGACCATTTTGGTATTATTAGCATTACTATTGAAAGTTGTCCTAAGTACAGTAATTCCGACACGACATACACTACCATTCAAATATAGTTTTGGAAAGAAATTAATACTGTTATTCAGCAAAAATGCATTAAATTGATCAGAAGTGACAGTAATGACATTTATATTGTTAAAATATTCTATTTCAAAGAATCCTGACAAAAAAATGCATCAGTTTCCACAAAAATATGAAGCAGCAAAACTGCTTTTTTTCAACTATAATAATCATAAATGTTTCTTGAGCAGCAAATCATCATATTAGAGTGATTTCTGAAGGATCATGTGACACTGAAGACTGGAGTAATGATGCTGAAAATACAGCTTTGATCACAGGAATAAATTACACTTTACTGTATATTCACATAAAAAAACAGCTATTTTAAATCGTAATAATATTTCAAAATATTAGAGTTTTTACTGTATTTTTGATTAAACAATTGCAGCCTCGGTGAGAGCAGAAGTCTTTTTTAAAAACTTAAAAAAATCCAAACTTATGAACGGTGGTGTATCTGACTGCTAATCATCACGTGTCACATGACATGAATTTTAATACAAAGAACCAGCGTAAGACAGGTATCTGTAACTCAAAAGAAGGACCTGAGAGAAACCTTTTCTTAATCTCTCTCTCTCCCTCTCTCTCTCTCTCTCTCTCTCTCTCTCTCTCTCTCTCTCTCTCTCTCTCTCTCTCTCTCTCTCTCTCTCTCTCTCTCTCTCTCTCTCTCTCTCTCTCTCTCTCTCTCTCTCTCTCTCTCTCTCTCTCTCTCTCTCTCTCTCTCTCTCTCTGTTTTCCTGGCAGTAGGATAAACATGATGTGCACATTCCTGAGGTTGCTATGGAGACGCTGAGAAAGCACAGCTGGAGCTGGAGAATATGAGGTAATCCTGAGCCCCAGGGGCTGCTGGGTAAATATTGATCTTGAATAAGAAATAAAATGAGAAGAAATACAGTAAGGAGACAATGACGGTGTCCGTGCAGAGCAGTTAATGTTTCCTCGCGTGAACAGTAGGCGAAAGCGCAGGACGCCGTTTACAGCAAAGATGATTTTCAAAAATGTCTTGAGCTGTGAAGCGAACCCCCCTCCGCGGCACTCAAACAAACACCTGCACAGAGATCACCATAAATCCATTTCAAGTAATAGTTCACCCCAAAACAAACACAAATAGAGTGTTTAGGATGGGGACAGACAGTGTCAAGCTACAAAAATGCTTAAAAAGTACCATAAAAGTAGTCCATGTGACCAGTAGCGGCGTTGCTGTGCTGTGAAAGTCTTACGGGTTGAACAACATGAGGGCGAGTAATTACTGACAGAGTTTTCATTTTGGGGTGAACTATCCCTTTAAAATTGAAATTAATACTCTAATAGTGTATATATATATATATATATGACCTCTGACCCGACGCATGACATAGGCTCAGTTGAGAATTGACGAATGCGGAAGCGCAGAGGATCGAGCAAAACAAAACACCGGTCACGAATTAGAAGTCTAAAACGAGAAGTTTTAAAGAAAAATGTCAGAGGATTTTGATATAATAGAAGAGGAGTTACATCATACGTGGGGTCAAAGGTCACTCTTCCGCCAGAACTCGACTCTATCGTGAACGCGTGTACGGCCGTTGCTGGAAGCCATTATAGTTTATAAAGCTTTAAATATGGATGTTTTTCTCACAAACCCATTACTTCGCTTCAGAAGACACTGAATGGATTACTTTTATGATGGATAGATGTGCTTTTTTGGAGCTTTAAAAAAGTATGGGATAATTTTTGGGTAAAATATTACTTTGACAAATGAGTCATTGAATCATTCACTCAAAAGATTAGTTCAAAACGGCTGATTGTTGACTGAACTGACTGATGTTTTTCTCACAAAACCCTTTTCACTTGAAACGAAAAAGAGCCCAGGGTTGGAAATGAATTCCCCAAAATTCAAGACATGGGGCAAAAAATGTCCCTGTGTCAGTTCTTGTTGCCAGTGCATGTCTCAGAGCAACGCGTAATGTTTCGTTACTGAATGAATCCGCATTTTTGAACAAATTGTTCAAATGAATGACTTAACGACTCACTCATAAACACAGACACTTGCTTTGTCTTTTTGTGAATGAATCAGCCGTTTTGAACGAATCTTTTGAGTGAATGATTCAATGACTCATTTGTCAAAGTAATATTTTACCCAAAAATTATCCCATAATTTTTTAAAGCCTCCAAAAAAGCACATCTATCCATCATAAAAGTAATCCATTCAGTGTCTTCTGAAGCGAAGTAATGGGTTTTGTGAGAAAAACATCCATATTTAAAGCTTTATAAACTATAATGGCTTCCAGCAACGGCCGTACACGCGTTCACGATAGAGTCGAGTTCCGGCGGAAGAGTGACCTTTGACCCCACGTATGATGTAACTCCTCTTCTATTATATCAAAATCCTCTAACATTTTTCTTTAAAACTTCTCGTTTTAGACTTCTAATTCGTGACCGGTGTTTTGTTTTGCTCGATCCTCTGCGCTTCCGCATTCGTCAATTCTCAACTGAGCCTATGTCATGCGTCGGGTCAGAGGTCATATATATATATATATATACACTATTAGAGTATTAATTTAAATTTTAAAGGGATAGTTCACCCCAAAATGAAAACTCTGTCAGTAATTACTCGCCCTCATGTTGTTCAACCCCGTAAGACTTTCGTTCATCTTCGAGACACAAATTAAGATATTTTTGATTAAATCTGAGAGCTGGATCACTCCTCCATGGGCTTCTTAAAGGATCGAAACTGGCCGGCCCAAAAGTTATGAAAGACATCGTTAAAATAGTCCGAGTGACTACAGTGGCTCAACCTTAAGTTTATCAAGCGACGAGAATACTTTCTGTGCGCAAAAAACAAACAAAAATAACGACTTTATTCAACTATTCATTTCCTTCTCTGTGGGCCTTGAGATTTCACGTAGTGTAACAGCGCAGCGCTTCTGTGTTGTACGTCACACGTAGGCTCACTATTGGCCGACGCTGGTCATGTGTGTGTGTGTGTGTCATACAACACAGAACCGTTGCGCAGTTTCACTACATGAAAACAGAGAAGGAAATGAATAGTTGAAAAAAGTAGTTATTTTTATGTGTTTTTTGCGCACAAAAAGTATTCTCGTCGCTTGATAAACTTAAGGTTGAGCCACTGTAGTCACTCGGACTATTTTAACGATGTCTTTAATAACTTTTCTGGGCCGGCCAGTTTCGATCCCTTAAGAAGCCTATGGAGGAGTGATCCAACTCTCAGATTTAATCAAAAATATCTTAATTTGTGTTCCGAAGATGAAAGAAAGTCTTACGGGGTTGAACAACATGAGGGCGAGTAATTAAAGGAGTAGTTCACCTTTTAAAAAACTTTTGCTGATAATTTACTTACCCCCATGTCATCCAAGATGTCCATGTCTTTCTTTCTTCAGTCGAAAAGAAATTCATGTTTTTGATGAAAACATTCCAGGATTTTTCTCCATATAATGGACTTCAATGGTAGCCAAACGGTTAAGGTCTAAATGACCGTTTCAGTTCAGCTTCAAAGGGCTTTAAACGACACCAGACGATGAATAAGGGTCTTATCTAGAGAAACGATCTGTCATTTAAAAAATAAATAAAAAAGTTAAAGTTTTATATAGGCACAAATGTTCGCCTTGCGAACTCTCCTGTTCGAACTCGTTCATCAAAATGAACGAATCTTTTTCGAGTCATTGACTCGTTCATCAAAATGAACGAATCTTTTTTCGAGTCATTGACTCGTTCATCAAAATGAACGAATCTTTTTTCGAGTCATTGACTCGTTCATCAAAATGAACGAATCTTTTTTCGAGTCATTGAGTCATTTCGAGTTCAAACAGGAGAGTTCGCAAGGCGAGCATTTGTGCCTATAAAACTTTAACTTTTTTATTTATTTTTGAAATGACCGATCGTTTCGCTAGATAAGACCCTTATTCATCGTCTGGTGTCGTTTAAAGCCCTTTGAAGCTGCACTGAAACGGTCATTTAGACCTTGAACCGTTTGGTGCCCAGCAAAGTGCATTATATGGAGAAAAATCCTGGAATGTTTTCATCAAAAAAATTAATTTCTTTTCGACTGAAGAAAGAAAGACATGGACATCTTGGATGACACGGGGGTGAGTAAATTATCAGCAAAAGTTTTTTTAAAAGTGAACTAATCCTTTAATGACAAAGTTTTCATTTTGGGGTGAACTATCCCTTTAAATTAGCTTTTTTAATATATTTAAATTTAGCTTTTTTAATATATTTAAATTTAGCTTTTAGTTTATTTCAGTTTCAGTTTAGTTTCATCTACAGTATAGGCTGAGTTTGGCAAGGAAATAGTTACGCCGACGGAGCGTTTGCCACCCGACTGAAAGTATGTTTTCTCAGAAGAGGCTCTCACAAAAACGTTCAGTCCAAATCATGCATCATAAAAGCACAAGAGAGGCTATTTGAGCCCTCAGGTAGTGTGCGGTCGGGGAGCGCAGTAAAGCCAGGCCCTGCCAGATCCAGTTCTTCAGCCCAGGGGTTTTGGAAACGCAGATTAAGACCGGCCTCCTCTCGCCCTCCCAGAACACCAGTCCAGGATCATTTACTCTCACTTTGCTGTCGGAGATCTGCGGATAACCTAAAAAAAAAAAAAAATCAGCTATTACTTGACTGAGCAGAATACAAAACAAACAAGAAACTAGGCTGTGGCTGGGGAGAAAGCTTGCGGCGGTGATGAATTAAACTGAGAGGTGAAGACACACATGAACCTACAGCGAGAAACACAACCCATGAAGAGAAACAACAGGCATGCATTCAGAACAAGAAAATACACCATCCTAAAGTTCAATATAATGTCTGTTTTTATAGATTTTTATATTTCTGATTATTACCAATGTTGAAAGCATGTTGTCCTGCTTCATATTTTTGTGGAAACTGTGATAAAAAAATAAATCTGTATTCTTTGCTGAATATAAAGTTCAAAAGAACAGCATTTATTTGAAATACAAATCTTCGATAAAAATAATTCACTGACTCAAAGTTTTGACCAGCAACTTCCCTATACGGTGGAAAAAATGTAATAGATAATCGAGTATTTTACTGTAAAACACTGTTAAATGTACAGTATTTGGAAGTGAAAAATAACAAGTCATAATATAATTAACAGTGAAAATCTAAAACAAATATGAAATTCCCAGAATTCTCTGTGTGACACTTCACATTTGATAAGTTTTTCACAGAAAAAATCTTTCTTCTTATTTTTTTTCCTTATCAGTTATGTACATCAGGGTTTTATGTTACATCTTATGTTGTTAAATTAATATTTATTGTATTATTTTTGTCTCGTGTATTACCGTGATGGTTTTGGTGTGTATGACACTGTGCACGATGTACTTAACTTAATGTATAACTTTAATCAATCATGTGTCTTTCTTTTTTCTGTGTTTTTGAGAGGGTTCTCAGTATGAAAAAATGGATTTTAGTCATTTGGTACATTAACATTTGAATTTAATGAAATATATGGGTTTTACTGTAAATTTAAATTCAGTATGTAATGAATGACTTAAAGCTGCAGTCCGTAAGTTTTTTTGGGTTAAAAATTATCGAAAATACATTTTTGAGCAAGTACATAACCAGCCAGTGTGCAACACTCTCTGCTTGCCGTAGCTCGATTCAAAGCGGTAAGCTTGTAATAATGTTTTTAACTCCAGTGGTACTGGTGGATTTCCACGGGAGATTCAAGCATGTCTTTGCGTCATTACGTCACATCTGTACACACACATCTGTACACATAAAGAAGGAGTCTCGGCTAGTAGGCTATATTGCGAGTGAGGATGATGGAGGTGGAGATTTATAGCCTTTTCTCACAGCACTTGATATAATTAAACTTATCAATTTGATGGCGGATCCAGAAAGGTTCAAACGACAATCACCAGTTACAACAGATTCACCCGGTGTAAAATGCAGAAGACTTCGTTCGGACTTCGGAGTGGCTACAGAAAAAAAGAGACTGCAACCGGACCCGTGCGAAAACAAGGATACATATCTGAAGGGCATTAAATATAGTCACGCAATCGCAATGCTGACGTTAACATTAACAATTTGACAACAAAGTATAATTTGCACGGTTTGACGTGATATGTTAAGCAATCGTTAGATTTAATCAGTGCGATTTACTGCAATGCTTTTTTCCCCTTAGTTGGTCAGAACAAAAGTGGATGTTACTTACTTGTTCAGATGACATTTTCCGCTGAAATTTTTTATGTTGGTCATATTTCCAAAAAGAATAATCTGTGATTCTGAATGCCAGTATGCACACTGGCGCGGCGACTGACAGACGCACACTCTCCTCAAATATTGTGTTCATCCGCGCTGTGCCGTGCCGAGACACAACTCATGTAAAGTTAATAATTGCGCGAATAACTGCAATTGCAGATTTCGAACAGAGATGGCGACAAAGAGGAAAAAACTACGGACTGCAGCTTTAACGACTGACTCATAAAGACAGACACTTGCTTTGTCCCTGAATGAATCCGCCATTTTGAACTAATCATTTGAGCGAATGATTCAATGACTCAAGCCATGGTGTATATGAATTTCTTCTTTCAGCCGAACACAATCAGAGTTATATTAAACAAAAACCATGGCTCTTCCCAGCTTTGTAATGGGAGTGAATAGAGCCCAAGTTTTTTTTAAGCTAAAAAAAGAAATTGGTATATTAACATTATTTCATTTTAATGAAATATATGGGTTTTTATTGTACATTTAAATGATTATTAATATAATATAATATCATTTGAATATGTAAACCTTCAAAATGTTGCTTTAAAAGAGTCCTGCAAACCTTAAGTCTCTGTGATCTGGTCTCTAGATATGACTTGGGTCTTCAGTGTAAATCTGGGCTTTTTTTTCACCTGTTTTACATCAATTCACTTAGAGAAGAAATAGCACACCTCTCCTCAATGAAATGTCAAAGTTTAATTCCTACCATTAGGGGGTTGTTCACAATCTCACTTTTATCGCACAAAATCGCAAACAGTAAATAGGCAGCTCCCCGATGAGATCAGTAAGACAGCGTTCCTTCAGATCTTGATGTTGACAGGTTTGGTGTAAAGCATCTGAACTGCTGTGTTTCCTCTGGGCTTTGTTCATGCTGCATTTGGACCGCACTGCAGCCATAAATCTGAAATTAAATATCTCTCCATCCATCCCTCCCTCCCGTGTCCCTCTGTCCTCCCTCTGTCTGCGTCCAGATCTCTCGCTCAGCCTCTTTATCTTCTGTGCGTGCATCTCAAAGCCACATTTCTTAGAGATGCTTCAGCTAAAAAAATACAATTCTGTCATTTACTCACCCTCATGTTACTCCAAATATGTGTCTTTCACCTGTGAAACACAAAAAGAGAAGTTTATAAGAACGTTCAAGTGGTTCATACAACTAGTGTACTGTTATTACACTGAAAACAAAAACTATTTTCACTCAGGAAGAGCTAAATTACAAAGGAACAGCAATAACACATTGAATTAAACATGACATTTTGAAGTAGAAAGACTGAAATAGTTTACTATTTTTAAAGTATAAACTTTTAAAGCAAGTCTGATGCTTTTATGCAGCATTACTGTTAACAAGGAAGTTAACATGCTT
This sequence comes from Rhinichthys klamathensis goyatoka, assembly GCF_029890125.1. NCBI lineage: Eukaryota > Metazoa > Chordata > Actinopteri > Cypriniformes > Leuciscidae > Rhinichthys > Rhinichthys klamathensis. The sequence continues at coordinate 106,613 of NW_026607234.1, read as the reverse complement.
TTTAAAACACTTCTCAGATTATTAAATCATCCATCTTGAACTTTTAACACAGTATCAAATGTTACTGGTGAGATTAATCTGGACATTTCTCTTTATCGTGATGGATTTAATGAGGATACAGATCTACGGCCAGCGATGAGATCGGGAGAGATACAGCTTAAAAACACCAAAGAAACATGAAACTGGATGTTTTAAAGGACTAGAGAGAGATTCAGTGTGCTTCAGGATGGCTAATGATCCTCATAGAGGTGTGAGCCAAATAAAACCAGAGTAATGCAGTGACAGGACCTCACATACACACACACACACACACACACACACACACACACACACACACACACACACACACACACAAACACACTCACGCACACAACAAACACACACAAACACGCACATGTTTTTTCCTGTTTTATGGGGACTTTCCATAGACAATGACATAATGGTTTTATACTGTACAAACTGTATATCTCTCCTCTTACACTAACCCGACCCCTAAACCCCATCACACAAAACCTTCTGCATTTTTACACATTCAAAAAACATCACTTAGTGTGATTTATATGCGCTTTTCCTCATGCGGACCAAACAATTACCCCACAAAGACAAGGATTTCGGACATTGCCATCTTTGTGGGGATGTAGGGTTTACCTGAAACCCCCCCACGCACACACGCACACACACACACACACACACACACACACACACACACACACACACACACACACACACACACACACACACACACACACACACACACACACACACACACACACACACACACTCCACTGAAAGACAGACAGTAAATCTGGTCTAGATAGCAGTTGTGTGTGAAGGGAGAGACGTTCAAGCTATTATTTGCAGAACAGTTACTGGTTCACTTAGCCTGAGGTTGCCAACGCTGCACCTTTATTAGATATACTGGCCTAAAAAGCATCCACCATGACATTCTGATGAAGCCAACGAGGCAGTTTGGTTCTCTGAAGTGAGAATGTGAGAGGTTGTGTTGTGAATAAAGTGCTGAGCGGATGCCGTCTTCTGTGTCTGATGCCCGCGGCTCTGTGCTCACACACACACTGAGGACTCACACACACACTGAGGAATTTCCTGATCCGTCCGTGTGTGAGTTCTGGAGCCTGTGAATGTGTGGCTGTTCTCAGATCTTTGCAATTTTTTTTTTTGCACAAAAAGCAAAGCACAATTTTTTTTTAAAGATATTTTTTAATAATTATTGCTGGGGTTCGTTTAATTCTTGAATCCTAACTATGGGCAATAGTAATACAGTCAGAATTTGAATAATCAGAAATGTTTCTTCTTCAAATCATCATATTAGAGTGATTTCTGAAGGATCATGTGACACTGAAGACTGGAGTAATGATGCTGAAAATTCAGCTTTGATCACAGGAATACATTAAAGTTTACAATATATTCTCATAAAACAGTTATTTATGAATTGTAATAATTTTTCACAAGTTCGCTGTGTTTTTGTTCATATAAATGCAGCTTTGCTGAGCATCAGAGACTTCTTTTAAAAACACAAAAGAAATCTTCCTGACCCCAAAGTTTTAAATGCTAGTGTAAATATATGTACTGGTGTGATCTGAAAAATATTTAATGACCATATAACAGCTCAAGAATTCTATACAAAAAAAAAAAGAGTTCTTATTATAGAGCTCAGGTTGTTTTAGCAGGTTCTCTGAGGTTGTCCAGCTGTGTGGAGGGTGAGGAGGACAGATCTTCCCCCAGTGTGAGTGAGATGACTGTCAGACTGTGCAAAAGACCAATAAACACTGACGCTGGAGACCGGCTCCGCCCACCCGCTTCTTCACCCCGCCAGATTCCTCTGCCTGCGCACAAAAAGCTCTCGAAGAAAAAAACATGCTGTTTATTACAGAAATTGGGTCTTAGAGTGAGATTTGGGGAGTTTAGATGTGTGCGAGTGCATTTGTGGCCAATCTTTACCAAAAGCAAGAACAGAAACCGATAAAGACCCACAGCAGTCAGACATCACTGATATATGACTAGTGGTGTTCAGAGGGTCGGAGATTTCAACAAACTCCTGAAGTACTTGCATAGAATGATTCAAGCCTTTAAGGATAAGTTTGCCGATTCTCATCCAGCTCTGTATTGTTACAATATCTATAGTATAATGTAAACGAACGATGCATTTTCTTTCTCCATGTCACCTGCACCCAGATATTATTTAGCAAAAGTGCAGTTTAGAAGCTCCAGGTTTTTTTTTGTTAAAACTACAGATTGTGTGACAAAAGAAGTATGTCTGACTTCCTCATAAAAGAGTCTCCGGATGACCTTCTTCTTCCAGTGGGATTCTGAAGTGTGCATACGATGGACACTTTGCTATCCCATGAGGCCACAGGAGAGGATTTATGAATGACAGTGAAGCGACGCAACGGACGCTGGTAGATCACATGATAATGACAACACTGCGGATGTAGTACATCCGGATTACATTCATACTATATAATGTAATCATATAATGTAATCGGTCATGAAGTAATTACTTGTTCAAAATAAGAAGCTACCCAAGAGAGTATGCGATTTCGGACGCAGCCAATCTCACCCATGGCCAAAATCCAAAGTGCATTATGGGTATTGAAGTTAAAGGGAACACCGCAGTTCCCTTTTCTCTCGTCTTCTCTAGTCATGTAGCAATGATTTCTATTTTTTCTTCGTGTTTCTACTGCCAAGTTTTATTAGAAGCCCATTTTGCCAGTGGAGAGTTACAACTTTAATAAATTCAGAATCATATATAGCCTACATCCATGTATATATACACAAATACACCTTTTGTGTTGCTGTGTTTGGGTGGCTGCATCACAAAGTGCTTTGCCACCTTCCTGCTGTTTCCTGGATTACTGCTGCTGTTCCCCAACAAAGCCTGAAGGATGTTTGCACAGCTGGGTGACCAGAGGGAGAGAGAGAGAGAGAGAGAGAGAGAGAGAGAGAGAGAGAGAGAGAGAGAGAGAGAGAGAGAGAGAGAGAGAGAGAGAGAGAGAGAGAGAGAGAGAGAGAGAGAGAGAGAGAGAGAGAGAGAGAGAGAGAGAGAGAGAGAGAGAGAGAGAGAGAGAGAGAGAGAGAGGCTTCAACTACCCCAAAAATATCAAACCTTCCAATTCCCCGTTCAGCACTTGCTGTGTTTTTTCAGTGTCAGTGTGAAAGGTGCAGATCTGCATCAGTATTTATTTGCTCAAGATGACGACCCAACTGTGACATAGAGTTCAGGATTTTTCAGAGAACCTGCTTTGTTCGTCATGAAGATAAAACTGTCTGCTATTTTTGTTTTTATTACTTACTTTATTGTGTTTCTTTTATTTGAATTGCCGTTTTTTTTTGTCTCGCCAGAATGGAATCAGCGTCTTTGAAAGTCTTGATAGATGATGGCGTGATTCTCTGTATAGTTCGGAAATTTGAGCAAATGCCGAGGGAATGTTGTTGTTTTGGCTTCGTTTAAAAAGAACGAGATCATCATGATCATATCATTTAAGCACTGAAACCATTTCATAATGACCAATAACCTATTACAATGACTCTGAGATCTTTCCCGTCTGAAATTCAAAACTTGCTGACAAAAACACATCGAGTCTGTAAACTAAGTTTTGACTGGACAAACAAGGAACGCAGATGTTGTTACATCATTATGTTAAGCTCCGCCTTTCAAGACAATTTCATATTGATTTCTGTCTTTTTCTTTTGCGATGCCAATGAGCACATTTTTTTGCACTACACTCTTAAAAATAATTTTTTTTTATTGGCATGAAAACTTTTAACATCCACAATCTTTCCATTTCACAAAATGTTCTTTATAGTGTAAAGATTCTTTAGATTTTTAAAAAGTTCTTCACACTAAGAAAAGAGGGTTATTTTAAGAACTGATCACTGAAAGGTTCTTTAGGAAACAAAAAATGGTTCTTCTATGTCATTGCTGTGAAAAACCCCATTATTTTTAAGAGTGATATTATGCTCGTTTTAACACTGTAAAAAGAAAGTTGCTGCCTTACATTTTTCAGTTCAATCAACTTGGACGGTTAAGTCATTTCAACTTAAATTACATTAAAGTGGCTTAAAAAATGAGTTGAATCTTGTATAACCTATAAAAAAAACGTATAAATTGCTTTACTTATTTTGATGAGTTAAAGCAGCACTATGCAGGAATTCCGTTTTTGTCAAACAGCGTTTCATACAAGTTAATTTGATTATTTAGGGTCTAAATGAAAAGTTTGTAATATACTTTAATTAAAAATTCTCATTAGTATTGTAAGAAAAAACAAATTTTACCTGGTCAAAAACAGCTCTGTTTTCAGCACGCCGTTTCAGTACATATGACTTTAAATGATAATGACTCCGCCCCTCTGTTCTGCGGGCGTTTCGACACAGCGCACGTGGAGTGTTGCCTTGACAACAGTTGAGGGTATATTTTGGAGAGAAAATGGCAGCGGGAGTCTCTGAGGAAACATCTGTGCAAACGTATCAGTTTGAACCGGAGTCAGACCCGGAACAAGATGACGGAAACAAAGAAGTTAGACAGTTAAAGCAGCACTAAGTAGGAATTCCGTTTTTGTCAAACAGCGACCCCTAGAGTCGCTGTGGAGTACTTGTACTGTCGTGAATAGCACTCACGCAGAGATGGCTCTGCACTCACGGCCGGATCCCCTCCCCCTGTACACCGGTACCTGTTCAGTAGGATGGACGCTGTAACGAGTGGAAATAAGGTATGGCCCCTTTAAGAGCTGCGCGCGCCCTGTTTAACTGTCGGCAGTCTGTATTGTATGTGCGCCTCGAACACCACATGTATACGGCGCCGGGTTATTTCTGTTTGATGCTTATTTTATCAGAATTTTATCAGATCTTTTTTGCCGTAAAGCAATTCGTTTCCTCGCGAGACCTGATATCACACGACACTTCCTGATGCTGCGGCCGGCGGCCCGCCGGCTCAAAGTTGCAAGTGTGTTTTTTCCGCTCACATGCGATAGGGAAGTGTGAAACGACCACCATTCAACCCGAAAAGAGTAATATAACCATTCCAATGACTCCGAAGCTGTTCGGTTGAGGTAAAAAAACCTGCATAGTTCACCTTTAAAGCAATGTAAAAACATATGTTGTCATAACTTTTAGATCATATATTTTTTATAGTGCAAGTCTGTCGCCTTATAGACCGGCTAAATGAGTATATTTAAAAAAAAAAATTTTTATCAACAATACACAAAATGCATACAAACTAAACAGTCCGCAACATTACAGCATGTAAGCAACACACCTTTGCACAGTTCCCCCTTTTCCCTGGATATCATGGAAGTGCATGAAAGTACCTGGCTGTAGTGGTGGCGGTGGGCAGGTTGAGGTCATCTTGGGGCTTTTAGCACCTCTGCAGCTCTCTGGATCCGTTCGGCAAGGAGCTGAAGGAAAAATCCCAAACAGATGTCGTTCATAAAACATGCATTTTCAATTACTCGCCCCCCTTTGGAGCGCGCCGCATGCACACGGCTCTGAACGCAACCCAACACGGCCCTGCTAATGCTCAGGAAATATTACATCACTGAAAACTAAACTGGTGGGTGTAAATATATTTTTGTGACCAGTTAACAAACTTAAGGCTCCAAAATCCTCTCAGAATTCCCAGATTGACTAATGTCCACTCCGGTTCCCTTCCTGTTGGCCGGAAAAACAGCGGGAAATACCCAATATCACAAACAAAATACCTCACATTAAATGTAATCTAATTCAGAGGTGACAAGCAAGCAGGGTTATTATTATCGTTAACTAAAAATATTAAAAACATTTCTTTAAACTGAAATAGAGCTGGAATGAAATGCATGAAAGCTGTGAAAACCAACCGTAAAAATTCATTTTAACGTCCCTCCAAACATTGAGGCCTGTTCACAGACAGGGCTTAGTTCAATTTGGAGATTAAAGTAGCTTTTTCAAAATTTTTATATTCATTAATGGCAGCAACTCAAAAGTAGTTGTGCATGCTGATGAAATAACTATATTTCATAAACACCCTAACAACTGCATAGCAGCACCCAGGCAATACAAAACTCACCGCCAAGCATGACTCATTTTCTTTAAAAAAAAAAAAAAATTTATAAAGGAGAAAAAAAAACTGTTTATTTACTACAAATGTTAGTGAAACATAAATCGTAAAGACTCTTATGGGAAAGACTTCCAAAAATGCACCTGGACAACTTTTTTCTCCAATTAACACTCAAACGTCTTTGGCTTCCAATACACAACCATAATGTAAAAGGGAAAAAAAACCCACGCAAACAAGTGCAGGAAATCAACACCGCCTCTGGAGGACCTGGAGCTCAATGCTGAGATATTTACAAGGAGTTCATAACAAATCAAAGCGCTCTTCGTTTTATGTGTCGTTTTAAGTCTTTTGGCAAATTGACACACAGTTTGTTGAATCTCTCCCCAGATATCGTGCTGTTGGTTGGAGGCCCTGAGAGTTTGGCATGCCGCTCGAACTGAGACGTCAAAGCGCTCTCCATCATCTCTGGAAAACCTCCGGGACTTTATTTAGAGGCAGAGAGCCCAGTTCCTTCTGAATGAGAGATGGCTGAGCCAGTCTTTGTTTTGTGAAGAGCAGCAGAGAAAGAGCAGCAGAACATGACGAGGGAAACGAGGGAGAGCTAAGAGCTAAGAAAGACAACAATGCTGTATTTCCACGTTTCCCAGCTTTTTAACTTCACATCAGAGTCCTTGTTGGCCGGATTCATGCCAGTTTTGTCAGGCACTGGTGGCCGACAAGAACTGTTGTCTTTGGATTGATGCCTCGCCCTTCGAATACTCAACCTACGCCACATGTCTGCCAACATAAACCCCCAAAGCCACAGCCCTCACACTGCTGACGGGCAGAAATTAATCGTGAAGGCCGTACATGGGGCTATTTATCAATGGCCGCTCTAAAGCGTGGGCTGTGGCGAGGAAGGCAGGGTGCATCATGGGAGCCGTGCCACTGGGAAAAGTGTGTTAGAGCATGAGAGAGAGAGAGAGAGAGTAATTAGCTTTGGTTCTGGGTAAAAACACACTTATATGCGAGGCATGGGAAACGCTACAAAAGATCGGTCTTACAAACTCATAAATACCAGTAAGTGATCTCACTGGCCATGTAAACTGCTGCCCGGAGCAATGTCCCAAAGAATAATCGCTTACAAAGATCAGTAAACAAACAAGGTTCTCAAGAATACGAAACACTACGTCCCTGCGGACTGAACGCACACAAAAACCCCAAAACACTGTCATGAAATGCTAAAGCAGAAAGACTCTCAGGAGGCGGAGCAACTCCGCCCACTCAAATGTGACTCCGCCCTTCTGACGCTCTCACCAGGGTTTTTATAGTTAAACAAAACTAAAACAATAAAAAAAACTTTTGTTATTTGAAATAAAATAATCGTTAAGTGAAATAAAATAAAATATTTAATTTCAGCTAGTTGAAAAAGCAATATTTTTATTTAGTTTAACTTGATGTATTCACATTTACATATGTTTTTTTTATTATAAATAATTATATATTTTTAATTATATATATATATTATAAATATTGTTTGTAAAAAAAGATTAATAATTTTTTTCCCTTCAAAACTTGATGTTTAATTGTAAAACAGCATTTATATTTATACTACAGGGCTGCTGAATGCTTGAATCTGATTGGTTTACGAACGTTCTGAGGCGTCAGTTATTTTCAGGGTGACGCACGGCTAAAGTAGTTCCAGACAGGACTTTCTTGACCGCATTACAGTTCTATATCACTTCGCCAAATGATTTCAGTCATTTCAGACTACAACAGCAAAAGAACCAAAACCCACAACCACACTGACCAAGCAAATAAATATAGTAAACAATAGGATAAAAAAAACTGCAAATTCTTTCCATGTTTATTGACACAGAATTATGTTTTATTATGTACGGAGAGTACATATTTTTTTTCTCCCACTCAAACGCACACACATACAGTACGGACACACACTCGCACAGAAACGTGTTGTCAGCGTTGCTCTGATGATTTTATCAGTAAAATACTCTTTCAACTTTGACAACAATGACATTTCTCACCAGTGCGGTAACAACGGCGCTGTTCTTGAAGCAGATAAACTTACAGTTTCGCTATTAGCAGAGACGCTGCTGCCGAACTCTGTTGAGAGACGCAGACTCAGATAATTCACACACGCTTAATCTCTCTCTCTCATAACTGCATTAGTCTGCTATCAGTGGCTCAAGCCTCCGTTACTAACTCTAAAATTATGTTTTGGAATTAGAAACAGAGGCTTGAGATTAAATGCGTAAGAAATTAGTCCAACACACAAGAGCGTAAGGACAAAAACCTGACAAATGTCTTGAAATACATCATCTGAACAATGTTTTGAGGCGCGGAAACCACAGTATAAGCAGAGTAATTGACTCCAGGCCTTGAATTATTGAAAAATAATGCACACCCAAAGCGTAACGGCCACGACGTGATTCGGTCAGCTACAACAGAATAACACAAAAGCATGTTGATCCTGTTGATACCTACAGTATAGAAACTGTACACAGTTAGTCTCACACCACACGTCCGCCAGGAAACCGGCTCGGCTCTCCCACTCACCCACCACAACTTATTGAAATATTAAAATAAAATGTTGTGGTTTGAGGTAAGCTAGTGTGAGCGAACGGCAGCCGACCGCAGACTGAGCCCAGAGATCTGTACAGCCAAACGGGCCTAGACCAACTCAAGCACCAACATTTCCTCCAGTAAACTCAGGTGGCTCAGAAACTGGCCCTTTTCCAAGCTTTAAAAAAATGGGCCTCATTAAATCAATTGTGGGCTGTATTAAATGCTTGGATATTTATAGGCATTTATTTTGTAGAGGCAAAACTCATTCTCTGCCATAATAGCACCGATAGGAGTGACTTGTTTACCTTTTGGCTCTCCGTGTGGAAGTTTGGGTGTCACCTCATTAAAAACTTTATCACCTTACATTCTCGTGTTTTTATAAGATACAAGCAAATGCTCTCATTAAAACTTTTTTTTTCACTAGCGCATATAAATAAAAGCAGAAAAACGCCACGCTGTCTCTCTGTCTGGCACCTGAGGTGTGTTTCTGGCCCGTTTATTTGCTTGTAGACGTGTTTGAAGTGAAGCTCTCGCCGCGGTCTCCGTCCCTTTTGTCTAAGCGTCCACTTCCTGTGCTGAAAATGGAAAACTGGACGACTGGATTTTAACCGCCACGACTTCCTACACAGGTGTACGAAACCTGCCCGTGACCCTCATTTCTTCTGCTTTGAAAACACATAAAATGTCGGGCGTTTCAACGCCGCCAGAAACAGCCTTTGGAAAAAGGTCCAAAAAAAAAAGGTATTAGAACTGCCGAGGAAAGTTTTTCCATTGTAAATTTGAAGGGGGGCTGAGGTACGGCTCAGGCCAGAGCGTTTGACGACTATGAGAGCGGTGGAGAAAGACTTCAGCTGTGTTTGGCTCAGGAACCTCAGAGGCCGACAGAGACAACCGTTAAAAGATGAAAGACAATTCAGGACTCCGAAACCTATGAAAGGGATTTGTTGCTGTCTGTAGCTTTAGTGTTGGGCACAATGCTAAATATTTCTGCTGATAGCTAGCTCTACTAGTGAATAAATCCCCCAAAAACATGAAATAAAGAACAGGACTTTATTTTCTTCAGCTTCTCTGTGAAGTTTTTATGCTGCAGAATGGCTTTAAACATAGATAAATGTGTTAAACAGAGATGGGAGTACTATACTCGTTAGGGATGGATTGGGATGTGTGGAACTTGTGTGAGGTGTATTAATGACAGGAAATCAGTTATTATGAAACACTTTCATAATGCAACATTTTTCAAGTGAATCAGGATTTTCATTAATTAAAAAAAATGTAGGTTGGGACCTAATTTTATACATTGTGAATTGATTTGATTGTGAAAAATGGGCGTTTCATACCAAAATGAAGTCAGAATGTGAGTGTGCGAACATCTCAACGTAGCCAATGGTAATGCTGCTTTTTCAAATATAACTTTTGGAATAAAGATATAAAGACTTTTAAAGGCGTGTTCACACTTGTAGTATGGTTTGTCTGGACCGAAAAAAAACAAAACAAAACAAAAACGATTAGTCCTGATCCGCTCACTGTCCACATTGCATTTTTAACACCAAACCTAAAGGCATAGGGTCACGTTCACAGCCTGATTAGTCGGCTTTTATTGCGTATATTTCAAGACGGAACTTCTCGAACATCCAAAACAAGGCTGTGTTCTGGGCTAAATCCGCTCGTTGTATGTGCGTAGCCTACATGTGATGGTATTCTGACCAGCTGAGAGCTTGTGAAGACCTTAGAAAATGTGTAAAAGAGTCAAAACAGCTGCAAAACTCACACAAATGAAGATCTGCTGCAGGTTCTGATGCCTGTACTGTGATGGGCAACATCACGACTATGAGGAGGTGGAACAGGTGTGCTTCAGCATTCTGTTCTTTTTAGGGTGGCATCTTGTGACATCACATCCTGTTTTTGGTTCGTTTACATGTCTTTGGTCCGTGTTGCGTTCATATTTCGGTCAAACCCCACCAGAGTTCGTTTGAAAGCAGACCAACACCCATCTTTTTAGCGTCTCAGTCTGCTTGTTTTGGTTCAGATGGCAGCGTTCACACTTATTCCAATGAGCCGCAATAACAGAGAAACCGGACCAGAGTTTCTTTTAATAAAACCAAACCTGCCAAGTGTGAACACACACCCTAAAAGTAGCCTAGAATGTTCCTGGCATTATTTAGGATGATTCATCTGTCCCATGTAAAATAAAATAATATAAATAAAATAAAACAAAACAAAATAATTTAAAAATGGTAATGCTGTAAGAATGTTCCTGGTCTTATTTTGCATGATTCATTCATGCATGTCAAAATAAAAATAAAACAATATTGCATTAAAAAAATAATCCCAGTTATGATTGATAAAAACCACATCCTGCCCTATGACTCTGAAATGTGTCACATTACTGAAGTAAAATGGGTTGTGAATTCAGTTTACTTTGGCAAGAGAACATTCAGATTGGAAAGGCAGCATCACAGCACTAACAGACACTGTGATTGCTGGTGTGTGTGTGTGTGTGTGATAATGCGGTAGATGGATGCGTTTGGGGTTACAGGGCGAGAGACAAGATGAGAATCAGGGTGGAGGGACTCATTTAACAGAGGCACAGGGCAAAGTCTGGAGAGGCTATTACCACACACACACACACACACACACACACACAGGACGGCAGACATCTGCACCTGCGGCTCTGACCCGTCTCTGAGCGTCTGCTTCTGTCATTATGGGTCCTGTGAGGTCAGGGAGTGTCTCGCTGCCAGCGTGCCAACCGTCAAATAATCACAGCCTGTGTCCATGTGCTCCGTTTCACTCGTCATGTGATATAATTATTCATAGAAAAACAACCGCAGCAGTATAAACAAGAAAAACCTGCAAAATCTGAAGGCACCACAAGAATCCAGAAAATCCTGTGCAATGCCACACGCAACCACAGCTAGAGAAACACAAATATTCAACACTTACGAACACAAGATACACCCCATACTGATCGCCACACTAACAAATCACACACTTCTCAAGAAATACATCATAACATTACATCTTTGTTTCTTTTTAAATGCATTGCAGAACAATGACATATTCTGACAGCTAGAACATGCGTTCCTCAGGCCAGCTGGGCGAATGTCGAACCACTGGCACTGAACACGACTTTCTCTCGAACTAACCGCCCGAGAGACGTGGAACTACAGTTTCAGCATGAGGTCACGACCCTGCACAGGGCAGCAGAGGAATCGTTGAATTTGAATCTCACTTCACAACTACATTTATTTTAAGGTTGCTATATGGTTGCTAAGGTATTCAGAGTTTTTTTTTTTTTTTTGCATGTTGCTAGGTGGTTACTTACTGGCCCAAGTCAAAGGAGTCCACCCTCAAGTGTCTGATATTCTGGTCTTGTAAACATACATCCAGTCCTACCTTAATTCATTTATGTTGGTAGCACAAACAGTGAAGGGCAAAAACACACACAAAACAACAAATAAAATAAAGTAAAGTAAAGACAAAACAAGCCAAAGATGGTTTGCTGGTCTATTTAAAGTAAAGTAAAGTAAAGTAATAAAAGACAAAATGAGCCAAAGATGATTTGCTGGTGTATAAAAAAAACTAATAATAACCCCCCCCCCCAAAAAAACAAACACTTGCCTACACTCTTAGAAGTAAAGGTACAACAGTTGTCTGGGTCAGTATCCTTTTAAAAGGTACACCTTTGTGCCAAAAGAGTGCCTAAGTACCTCAAGATACCAAAGGTGTATATATTAGTACCTAAATCAGCTAAATGTTACATATTAGAACCTATTTAAAGGTAAGCTTTCCAGTGACAGCCTTTGTACCTTTTTTTCTGAGAGTGTAAGATGGTTTGCTGGTCTATTATTAAAGCTCCAGTAGGGAGTTTTGAGAAAACGTTGACTTAGACTGAAAATTTGAACAAGCACAACTTACAGGTCCCTCCCCCTTGCTCTCTGCTGCGCTACAGCCCTCCCTCCACAGCTCGTCCTCCACAGCGGAGCCTGCCGTGAACGCGCAGGCTAGTAAACAGGGCCACCGATAACAGCGGATAAAAAGTTATATGGCACATTCACTAATAGGGAATAAACGTCAATAATATGCTTTACATTGACTATGGCCTGCCCATACTTTGACTACAAACTTGGTCCTCAAATCATTATGTATTTTGCAATAGCCTACATGTAACTTTATAACGTTGCACTCTTTCTATAAGTTATAAATAGCTAGTAAGATAACGTTAATATAACGGTAACTAACGTTACAGTATGTAAGTAATTATTCAAGCGATATATAATGCTAGATAAGGTGTGCTAGTACATTATTTCAGCAACATGACAAGCAAGTGAATTAGCAGGTTTCAATTGTTGCTTAGCAGAGTGCGTGACATTTTATCTACATGTTATGCGGCTGGAGTTTTGACACCGAGTCAATGGGCTCTGTGTAATTCTTTCTTTTTCGCTTGTTTATCGTCATTGGTCTTTTTCCTTTTACCTCTTTGTTTTATGAGCAGGTGTCACTCGAGAATTGGCAGTTTAGGTTGTTTCTCTCCGTCATAAGCACAGCTGCAGCACGCCGGCAATCTTGAGTTTGAACGACGGCTCGCGCTGTGCAAGAGAGGGGTGTGATCAGCGCGTACACAAGCGTGATTGACACTGCTAAGACATTCCTTCTGGCTCTGATTGGTTGTTTCTGACCGGGAGCGTGTATTTCTGCAAATGGTAATAGGACCACTGGGAGGAGCCAGAAGAGCTTGATTTTTTTCACAGATTATCTGTCTCATATTCTACTGTCAGGACATAATGACAGTTTTAACAAATATGTAAAAAATATTTTCTACAAAAGTTACCTACAGCAGCTTTAAATAGTTCATTAAAGGGGTGATGAACTGAGAAATCAAATTTTCCTTGAGCTTTTGACATCTAAGAGGTCATCAAATTATAAGAATATCCTGTAAGTTTCAGAACTGAAAACGTCCTTGTTAGTCCAATAAAAGCTTTTATTGACACCAGGCTCAGCAAACGACTCGTTTTTCAAAGTGGGGAACTATGACGACAAAGAGGATAAAACACCACCCCCGCAGAAGAAGATCAACGCCTACTTCAACACGGCCGGTTTAGCCCCGCCCATCGATTCGCGCATTACACGAAACTCATTATAATATTCAAAACTGTTATCCACTCACAGCAGTGGGCGTTTACTTCCAAGTCTTCAATGCGAGACGCCCATAAAAACAGAGCGTTTTTGAGCTAGGCTCAAAACTAGGGTAGAAAATAGCCTATTACTTATTCATTTTGATGTTTTTGAATGTAAAAACCTCAGACAACAATATAAAACAATTTAAAAAGCCAGTTCATGACCCCTTTAAAAAGTTTGCTGGTCTATATATATATATATATATATATATATATATTTATATATATATATAAAAAAGAAATAGATAAAACCAAATATCAAACAAAAACTGGTCTAGGATTGTTTGCTGGTCTGGATCTTCCAGCCTGACCGTCTGAAAAGTAGCCAAAACCCTTTTAAATCCAGCCAACATACCAGCCTTTATTTTTCTTTCTTTCTCTTTATTTTGCAGGATAAGCCTAATATTTCAGGTTAGGAGATTCAAATCTCTCTTTTCAATAAACTTGAATTGAGTTCTATTTCAAACCTGAAGGTTGGTGTTGGTAATAGTCTAATGGCTGGCGCTCTAAATCATTAGCTGAGGCTGAACGTTTGGTTTATTGGGCACCAGCGCGGGGCCGGTGCTCCCAGGGGCCTCGTTCTCAGTGTGACGTCTCCGTCTAGGGGCCGTGGTGCAGGGCTGAGAGAGAAATGAAGAAAACAGAGGTGCGTTTGCAAAGCCGGTCAACCAAACAACTGTCACACACATACACATTGTGTTTATGTCATTTAACTCTCAAATGACTCAATAATGTTAAAGTTTTGCATCATGCAAGTATCAACCTTTTTTCAGATGTTGCTTCTTCTAAGGTCAAATAAAAAAAGAGTCATACAGTAAGAGTATAAAGCTATAAAATGAGCGAGTTAGGTGGATTAACTGTGAATCAATGTTTAAAATCTTAACAAGAATCTTCAAAATCACATTTGCATATGAATAGCATGTTATATGCTACACATGAAGCCCAGTGCGCTGCTCCTACACGCCGGGTAACACAGAAGGAAACGTCTCAAGTGATTTGCACTGCCACAGTAAATCATCTCTAATGAATGAGAGGTTGTATATGAAACGGCGTATATATCTTCACGAGAGGAGTGCCGTAGATCCCAGAGCCCCAGAAAGCTGAGGAATTCATATGTTCTCCTCCTGAGATAGCAGACAGCCTTCCCGAGCAGAACGGATAAATCATACACTTCCAGATCTGCTCGCGTTTTCTGTTCACCTCCAGAGAAAAACACCCACAGAAGCGGACAAGAGTGGAAGGAATGAGGGAAATGCTGTACATTCTCTAAATAGACTAATGCTGCCCTTGTATATTTAAATAGGAGCAATTTTACTGCATTTTTAATGCTAAAGGCAAGCATCACTTTTATACTGTTTGTTTGATAAGTGGTTGGTTAGTTGCAAAAAATAAATAAATAAATAAATAATTAAATAAATAATATGTATATATATATATATATCTGCATAGCAACACCCTGGCAACCACCCCTGCATCATAGCTACCATATCACAGACACCTGAGACAACTTGAACATCTCAAGATTGACTGGAATCACTCAGAACACCTTAATAGCTTCACATAGCAACACCCTGGCAACCATATCATGGAGACTTGGCACCACTGGAACACCTCACAATTTCTTGGAATCACTCAGAACACCTTAGCAACCACATAGCAACACCCTGGCAATCACTCTATCATCATGGTAACCATATCATGGAGACTTGGCACCACTGGAACACCTCACAATTTCTTGGAATCACTCACAACACCTTAGCAACTGCATAGCAACACCCTGGCAACCACCCTTGCCTTATAGCTACCATATCACAGACACATGGGACAACTAGAACATATCAAGATTTCTTGGAATCACTCAAAACACCTTAGCAACCACATAGCAACACCCTGGCGACTACTCTAGCATCATGGTAACCATATCAGAGAGACTTGACACCACTGGAACACCTCACAATTTCTTGGAATCACTCAGAACACCTTAGCAACTGCATAGCAACACCCTGGCAACCACCCTTGCATCATAGCTACCATATCACAGACACCTGGGACAACTGGAACATCTCAAGATTAAACTGCAATCATTCAGAACACCTTAGCAGCTGCATAGCAACACCCTGGCGACTACTCTAGAATCATAGCAACCATATTATAGAGACTTGGAAACACTGGAACACCTTACAATTTCTTGGAATCACTCAGAACACCTTAGCAACTGCATAGCAACACCCTGGCAACCACCCTTGCATTATAGCTACCATATCACAGATACATGGGACAACTAGAACATATCAAGATTTCTTGGAATCACTCAAAACACCTTAGAAACCACATAGCAACACCCTGGCGACTACTCTAGCATTATAGTAACCATATCACGGAGACTTGACACCACTGGACCACCTCACAATTTCTTGGAATCACTCAGGACACCTTAGCAACTGCATAGCAACACCCTGGCAACCACCCTTGCATCATAGCTACCATATCACAGACACCTGGGACAACTGGAACATCTCAAGATTAAATTGCAATCATTCAGAACACCTTAGCAGCTGCATAGCAACACCCTGGCAACCACTCTAGAATCATCGCACCATATTATAGAGACTTGGAAACACTGAAACACCTCAAGATTTCTTGGAATCACGTTAGCAACTGCATAGCAACACCACGGTGACCACACTAGCATCATAACAACAAGTTTTTCAAGGGCAAACAACTCACATTTTCTTTATAAATATGTAAAAATCTAGCTACCGCACTGTGCACCAGCGCTATATAGAGCTCTTGACACAATTAAGCTTTGTCTAGACGTCTTTAAAACCATTGAATTCCTGCAGATTAGAAGGTCCAATTAATCTAGTAGAGTTGGCAGAGGTACAGGAGACCGAGACAGGCCGCTAAAACTGTGGTCGGGCTCTTTCGTGGAAAAAAAAAAAAACATGCATTAAAACTACATTGGAAAAGGAGGGAAATGTCAACAAATGCAATACGGAAAAAAAAAGCCACTTTAAAACAAAACATATCCCAGTCACGGCTCTCTCGGCTGTTTATTTGTGTCATCACTCAAGAGTGACTGTGGTAGGTACAGCGCAGGATGATATTGCTGTAACGTTATATGCAGGATTATTTTGAAATGACACACAGTGGTTTTCACACCAGTGGGACGTGTGCGAGAAGACGATGACACACACACCGGGGTGGGCTGATGGCAGAAGAGTCAAACGCAGGTATTGTCCCGCATCACTGCGGCGGAAACCCCAGGAGGCGAGAGCTGGGCAGTGTGTCATGGAAACCAAACACAACCTTGGCAAACGCGAGAATATAAGAGCAGCATAAAAGACGAGATAAAAAAAGATAAGCAAATAAAATGAGCACAGCAAACTCTTTCACCATTTTCTCACTCTCATGTTGTCCCAAACTCACATGACTTTCTGCTCTGGGCCACACAAGGAGAGATTTTAAAGAATCTTCATGCTACTCTTTTCTCAAGAAAAATAAAATGAAATAAAATATAAATTATTAGTCTAATGCATGGAACATTCCAAGTCTGCTAAAAAATTTTTTTTTTAATTAAATAAAAGTAACACCATTTTCAATATGCAGAAGTATGAAATAAATAAATAACCAAATAAATAAATAGTTAGTCTAATAAAAATAGTCCAACTGATTCATGCAGTACCAGTTTCAATATGTAGAAGTGTGAATAGAATAAAATAAAATAAAATAAAATAAAATAAAAATATATTCCAATTGACTCATGCAGTATATTTTCCAAGTCTTCTTGGAAACCATGACATGCCAGTTTCAATATGCATAAGTGTAAATAAGATCAAATATATATTGTAAATGGTCCACTAATAAGTGTCTGATTGATCCATGCCATATTTTCCAAGTGTTCTTGAAAACAACATGACATGCCAGTTTCAATATGCAGAAATGTAAATAACATGAGAAGAGCCATGTCAGAAACTTTCCCCCCTAAATCAGTCATATTTATGAAATTTCAATTTGCTTCTTAAAATAAAGCTTCTTAAAATAAAGCTTTTGTAACTAGGACAGAGATGATAGAATAATCTTGTGCTCTGGAAATTTAACCTGAAAGTGCTAAAGACACTCAAGAATCTAGTTTGAGGAGCAGCTTTCTCTCTTAGACCGTTCACATATGTGTGTTACAGCACATTTACGCCCTCTTGTGAACTGCCATCAACACACACACATTTCCTTTAGCAATGATTTCAGAGTTAAAATAGTGAAACTGCCCCAGTGAGGAACCAGATAAGATCTCCATGACTTACAGTGAGCTAAATGTCACTGTTAACTACATGAACATCTACAGCTACAAGTGCTGACAGCAAACTTTACTCAATAAAATAAGTGAGGGAAAAAACACAAGTTTAACGGCACACTTCTCCTCAACAAGACACTGATTGAGGAAATTATTCATGACGGTTTCAACAAAAATATGAAGCAGCACGGCTGTTTTCAACACTGATAATAATCAGAAATGTTTCTTGAGCAGCAAATCATCATATTAGTGATTTCTGAAGGATCATGTGACACTGAAGACTGATGCTGAAAATTTAGCTTTGATCACAGGAATAAATGACATTTTACAATAGTCAAGATTCAAAATTTGTATATTTCACAATATTACTGTTACTGTACTTTTGATCAAATAAATGTAGCCTTGGTGAGCATTCTTTCAAAAACATTATAAATCGTAATTATTTTGAGCGGTAGTGTAAGTGACGGTTACCTCAGCAAATCACATGCACTTACAAACAGCAGTTTTGAAAGTATAGCCTACATAAATCAGATGTTTGGTAAACAAAAGCATTTTGGACTCGTCTGGGGATTTCTAAGTGTCAAAGTATGCAAGTAAAAAAACAGAGGTGCCAACAGGCCAATTCATTTCCCAGAAATGCCTTTGAAAAAGCCGTAAAAAGATTTCATGGATGTCAGTGACCCTTTGATATGATTCAATCCCACTATTTAAGCCAAGATACGGGCCCGTGTTGTGCGAGCGGGCCAGGCTGTTAGAACGCTTAACTGTTTTTTTTTTCTTCTTCTGTCTTTTACTTTTACGACTTTCCAGTGCTGGAAGCTTGGAAAGCCGAAGCAGAACTGCTTACAAATCAGTAATTAGCGCGGGAGGCATGAGGTGTGGGTCCTGGGGGCCCGTGAGGGGTGTGGACCCGCACCTCAGAACCCGCACCTCAGGGAGAGCCAGAGCCAATCAGCGCGTTCATCCCCGCGGCATGGGTGCGGGACGCTCCTCTAGAACCCATCCGGGACGCCAACAACACAGCGGTCCAAACCAACAAATCCTCTCCACCCATCTCAGCTCATCTCTGTCCTCTGCAGATGCACATAAATCTCAGGCCACTGTCTTATGTCACTGGTGTTGGCAGCAGTCCGTCTCTGAGATCCACCGGCCATAAAACTGAAGAAACGCTGAGGAGAATTCTACAGATAAATGACGTGAGGCCAAGCGTTTCGGTGATTTTACCCTGCTTAAGAGGTGCTGTGGTAAACCACAGAGGGGGGAAATCACTTTAACACACACTCTCAAGCACCTTATTGCTTGATTTGCCAACAACATGATATATAAAATGTGCAATAAATGTTTAAAATAATCATTTACAATTAAATAATAATAAAAATGGGATAATAATCCATAGGATGGATGGATGGAATATGGATGGATGGATAGATGGAATATGGAAAGATGGAATATGGATGGATGGATGGATGGATGGATGGAATATGGATGGATGGAATACGGATGGATGGATAGATGGAATTTGGATGGATGGAATACGGATGGATGGATAGATGGAATATGGATGGATAGATGGAATATGGATGGATGGAATATGGATGGAATATGGATGGATGGATGGATGGAATATGGATGGATGGAATATGGATGGATGGATAGATGGAATATGGATGGATGGAATATGGATGGATGGAATATGGATGGATGGAATATGGATGGATGGATGGAATATGGATGGATGGAATATGGATGGATGGATGGAATATGGATGGATAGATGGAATATGGATGGATGGAATATGGATGGATAGATGGAATATGGATGGATAGATGGAATATGGATGGATAGATGGAATATGGATGGATAGATGGAATATGGATAGATGGAATATGGATGGATGGAATATGGATGGATGGATGGAATATGGATGGATGGAATATGGATGGATAGATGGAATATGGATGGAATATGGATGGATGGATGGATAGATGAAATATGGATGGATAGATGGAATATGGATGATGGATGGATAGATGGAATATGGATGGATAGATGGAATATGGATGGATGGATGGATGGAATCAATATCACTGCTTAGATCTTAGTTTAGATCTACTAGCTGACAACAAATGGCTGAAACACCCAAATCTGGCACCAGAGTGTATTATGTTAGAATATGGAAAATCCCTCAGACTCATTCACACACAGCTCAAACTGTTAGTAATACTTTAAAATGTCAAAAGTAAACCAGATAAACATGCTCATAGTAGACTGGGTGGTGCGGGAGGGATTCTAATGAATGTGTTTCAGTCGAAACAAACAACCAATCAGCCGCTCGCGCCACAAATCAACAATCAACCGGATTCTAACGTAACTGACTTCCTGTTCTCTCTCTGAGGACGGCCTCAATAAACCAACATCAGACGAACGTACGGCATCCGTGAGGCTGCTCGAGTAAACCAAGAACTCTAGCCATTCACTGATTGTTTTTGTTAGCATGTCTCTGAATTAAAAACCACACTCAAGTGGCATTAAACACGAGCCCATCCAAAACAGTGCCGTCTCCATGAGGACACAAGAGGGATGAGTGTCATCCATGGGGAATTTGGCTAGTTAAATGCTGAAACCTCAGGCGTTTGGGAGTACTCAGTGGGTTAGTTTAGTCTGAGCGCCCTGCGATGAGTCAAGCCTTCCCGACAGGTACAGAATGACCTGGAGAGCCTGAACACGGAGTCTGATCTGGCAGACGGGAACGGGACGGGTTATTCTGGGACATAATCAGTGACGAGGGCGCACAGATTTATGACAGCTCGGCCTTGTTGCATCAATTAATTAAGAAAGCGAAGACGCGGGAAACGAGGATATCTGCCAGGAAATTAAAAACTGGAGACGATAGAAAGTAAAGAAGAATATCATGCCCGTTTTGGCTGCACTACAGAAAGAGTCTGTGGGTTTATTTATGGTGCAAATGCAATCGCTGTAAAAATAAACACAGCTTAAAAATACAGTCTTAAAAAATAAAGGGGGTTTTCCACAGTTACGCCATAGAAGAACTATTTTGGTTCCCCAAAGAACTCTTAAAAGAACTATTAGAGTGAAGAACATTTTTCAACTGTAAAGAACCTTTTGTGGAATGGAATGTTCCATTTATGTTAAAGGTTCTTTATGGAACCATCAATGCAAATAAAGAACCTTTATTTTAAGGAGTGTGTGGTTTGGTTCCAAAACCTAGTGAGCTGCCTTGCTGTCTCCTGTCTACATAGAGCCTTATTTCTATAGTTAGTCACTTATTAGGGTTCAACTTGCCTGGAACACCATAGGAAACAACGTATGCGTCACACAAATACAGTAGCACAACATGAAGTGCACATGAAACGATTAATATTCAGTAATGTCATCAGTTTAACTGCATTGGCACCATCAGACTTAATTGAGCTGAATAATGACTATAGTTTTCTATAGAGCTGCTTTATCACTGAATTGAACTCATATCATAATTGATTAACTTTGCAACACCGACAGTTATTGAACTGAATTAAAACATATTTTAATTTTTACATTTACGTTTATATGTCTATGTGGTGTTTTAAATATGCCTTAAGACAAACCATGTGTAAATTCATGTCAACACCATTGCATTACCATTGCACAACACCATAGTATTTTCCGAACCAAAGACAGTCTCTGTTTCTGACGTCACAAACTACCTTGTAACCAATCAGATCAACGAGTGATCGTCAACGAGTGGATCTCTGAGCTGAGCGAGTGAGTGGAGGCGGGGCTCATTTGCATATTCATAGAACCGCGTATACTAAATGAGGCAAGGGTGTCGAGTTACATTTAAGCTATTTTAAGGCATGAAGATTTTTTTTCCAAAGAAAAAACGCTTAAATATATCATTTGGGTGATGAGAGATGAGTTTTAAGGGATAAAATAATTGACTACAGGGGGACTTTAAGCTGAATAATGACACTTTTTCAATTTGAACAAATAATGACACCCTCTGTTTTCCATTGGTAGGACAAACACGGTATAATTTGCAAGAGTAAAGAGTGAAGCATGTTCTTTTCTTGCTTTCAGAAACACTGAATAGAAGACTCCGAATGAGCTTTGGTTTGTCTCACACCCCATATAACCTCAAAAAGATATAATTCACCGCATGAGCGCGAGGGCCACTTATCAGAAGTGAAGGCCTAATAAAACCGACAAAATGTCACGTTCTCACCCCCACACACCGAATCACAGCACTCCCAGCCATGGAAAAACTAAGTGAGAACAATTCGAACTATGAGCCAGTCTGGCCCTGATCTGAGCCGACACCTCCCACAGAGCTCCCTGGATCCTTCAGGATGAGGGATCCTAACTCCCCTGAAGCCGTGAAATAGACTCACTTTGTCTAGTCAAACAAAAGGGGCAAAAGAAAAGCTAAATGTATCAGTCTGGACATAATCCCAACTGACTTGAAACTGAAACGTTTCCAGGTTCAGATCTTTCCCTCACACCCAGACGTGCCGCCGGACTCTGGCGTGATAAAAGAAGGGCCGCTCTGGCTGAAGATCTCAGAAACCTTCAGCAAAGGTCTCTGATTTACTGTACCGATGCTCATGCGTTTTTCCCATGACACACACTTACTCACAGAGGAGGAGAAGTTTCCCACAAACACCTTCACGGATTGGGATTGCAGGATCGAGCAGTCCAAAACATTACACGAATCAAGCGGGAATCAGGCGTCTGAACCAGACATTCATCAACTATTCAGCAATACCTGAGAAAAAATAGGTCAAAGGGTCAGTGACAAATAAGCATGTCTGAGAGATCATCAAAACATCTAAAAAATGGCCATGGTTTGGAAAAAACAACCTTTGCATCATTTTCAGGAAATGTTTTGATTCAGTCATGGAAATATCAAGTGGTGTAATCAGGAAAAACAGTCATCTATTTTCTTTGCATCATGAATAAGCCAGTTTACACATCTTGATCATTATTTTCAATACAGTTTCAAAAGCAAAACTTTGTACAGTTATATTTTGACAAATATGAAGTTGTTTTGATATTTGACAACCTAAATTAGTGTTTCCATTTCGTAAAATATGAAAGTATGTGATATTTTTAATTGTAAACTATGGCCCTCTAGTGTTTAAAAAACAAAACCTCATTCATTTTGCGGAAGGACATTGTTTTGGTTGTGCTTTGGCTCTGCGTGACTGTGCGGATGAATATGTGCCTTCACAATCACAATCATGCTTTGCAATGAACTCTGTTAAAGAGCTACAAATGAGAATTTATCTGTTCAATAAAACACCTTAATCACCTGTTGAGCAAAAAAAACGCCATCTTTGCATCGCTTTTACAACATTTCAAATCCCGTCAGTTCTCACCATCTCCAAAAGCCAAGTCAATGTCGATCCTTGTTTTATAACGAGCTCTGTCTGGTTCTCTTTTGCCAGCAGACTCTCCTCTGTTCGGTGTTTGTTTAAAACGGGCGATTCCCCGAAGTTTGGAGATTTAGCTGCTCCATATCAACCTTTCTCGCTTGTTGTGAAACTAACCTCTGCCACTCCTACACAGACGTTTTTCTATTGACGGATATGACGAGAAAGGAGTGACTGTCACTGATCTATATAGAATGACATTTTATAGATCAGTGGTGACTGTACGCAATTTCCCGCGAAAACCGTCCTGACAGATCTAAAATAGAAACACTTATAATAGATGGACCAAAGTGAATCAGGGTAAGACATAAACACGTTTTGGAAGAAGGGTCGATCATGTATTGACTGATTATTTTTTTGTTTTTGTTTTGTTTCATGATTCGTCACATGACAGCAAAATTTCTTCCTGCATGTTTTTTTTCTTCTTTTTCTTTTACTTTATTAAACAGGTAATATAACTATTAAACACACCCAGAATAATTTCAAACAGAATACTGTACATTGAAAGAAGGAAAAAACACAATTATCAAATACTTTAAAAAAAAAATATATATTTTTAATCAAAGGGGGTTATTAGCTGATTATTGCAAATAATTTAGAGTATTTTATGGCACTCTATTTTCCAGTTGCTCAAGGCTTAATATCAAATCCAAATCATTTATAAATGTCACAGAACGAAGCAACTTCTAAACTAAATTTAAGAATCATAGAAGCCAAACCACTTTTCAAGCTTTCAATTACCGGTATGTTATGATCACAGGTGCTATACAATTTTAGAAAGTTTTGACTTTAGGATCCTCAAAATATATAAAAATTAATTTGAATTCTAATGTTTAAGCCATGTGGAAGAGGTGTATTCATGTCAATACATGTGTGAAATTCATGTTTAATTCAGAAAATTTGCATGTCATTGACACACACACAAAAAAAAAACTTTTATTAAAACAAAAATAAAACGGAAGTCAGAAAGGTGGTCTTATTTCTGACACCAAATTTGATAAGTTCCTGAGTTTTGAATCAGATCAGTTTTAGAAGAAAAGGTTTTATATAGGAGTTCCCATAATGGAAGCATTTTATGGATTTAGTTAATTCATTTTTAATATTAATTAAATGTTATGAATTAAGCAGCTCGTACACATACTTTATCACTAGAAAAAAATGAAATAGCCCATTTAACATGAAAGTATTATGCAATAATTTAAGACATTTCTCCTAATAAAACCTTTTTTGGCATTATAGGCCGTGAGACAGAGGGTTGATTGGTACCATTTTGAGGGATTAAACCGCATGGTGATTTTTGTGTAGGTATATGACCCTGTATTTGAAAAATGTGTGATAGCATTAGATTCAAGGTAGTTTTTGGTTACGGAGGACGATTTTCAAACATATGTCAAGAAAAAGGATAAATGAATTTATCTTTAAATACATTTTTAATTTTATAAAAATTGAATTTTTATAATAAAAAAATTAAAAATAAAATTTTAAAATTATAAAAGGATACATTTTTCTCTCTTGTAGTCACTGAACACCTTACTTTGAGGTAGGATGATATAAGTGTTGATTTGATTTCTAATGAAAGCTACCATGGATCGGATGCTATCACACATTTTCCAACACTAGAGATGTGTACCTTCATGAAAATCAAAAATAAATTTAATCCCTCAAAATGGTACCTGTAGCCCAAATTTGGGGTCCCGTCTCATGGCCTATAAAGGGTTCTTTAAAATTGAGTCAAAAACCCTAAAGTTCTCTACAGAACCCAATTGATCCTTTCTTTCAATTGAACCTTTCTTTCTCCAAGAGTGATGCTGCCCTCTTTAGGTGGAAATATAAAACTGCAAATACTCCAGAGGAAAAATCTTTTATTATATTCTGTAAATATAAATCTCACAAAGTTTTTGAGTTCATTAAATGCCCTGTGACAGATATCACTTGTTGTTCTTCTTCATTTTAGCAGCAGGCATTATTTCAGTGGCGTCTTCTCTCTCCGCCGCTCTCTTTCTGCTGGTTTTATCGCTCAAATACCCGCTGGAGTCGCTCGCCGGGAGCTCAGCGGGCGAGATCTCATCCGACTCCTGTCGTTTGTCTTTTTTCTTCTTCTTTTTCTCTTTGTGATGTCCGTTTGCATTGGAGTCCACCTCCATTGTGTCCACAGTGGTTCGGTTGTTTTCTGACGTTTGCTGCAGGCTGCTGTCGTTCACAGACTCCTTCTCATGCTTGTCTTTCTTCTTCTTCTTCTTGGGCTTTGGACTGACGGTCGTGTCTTCCGTGGGTTCTGGTTCTGTAGAGGATTCTACAGTTGATTCCTTTTGTTCGGTTTGGGTCATGAGCTCTTGCACTCTAAAAGTCAACAACAAATTGTTGTTAGTAAATGAAACAAGCAGAATTCATCTATTAGCATAAAGTCTGGTCAAAATGTCACATATTTCAAGAAAGAACTGGACATTTGAAAAGGTTAATATCATCTGACTGACATTTAATGTAGTGATACACTGAATTATTTTTTTTTTTTTTCAGTTTTCCTTTGTATCAGTGTCTAAACTACAAAGGTTAAACTGCTGTGTTGACAATACCAATTTCTCATCATTCTCTTCTTTACAACTAGCAAAGACTTTAGATATAAAAAGACGGTGCACTCATATTCAATGTTCCCTCTAATTTTTTTTCTTGTGAGCAAAACTTTTTTCTATTGGGCGGACATTTTTCGCCACCTGAGCAAAAATATTCTTTATACCTGACCTGTACAGCATGTAGAAACACAATGGTTTCAACATTCAGTTGTAACTTTTAACTTGAATGTGCCATTTCTATGTTATTTGACCCTTGATGTAACTTATTGGTATTAAATCATATTTTCGAAAAACAAGCTTCTTAACAAATGAAGAAGTCACTAAATGAAGCACATTTTAGGTTACCTGATTTTTTTTTTTTTTTTTTTTTTACAGTGCTGTTAACTGTAGCCTACAGTCTTTAGCAAGAAATCCTATGAAAAATAATTTACAAAATCTTCTGCAGGACAGTTCAATTCTTTACAATAATAGAATATAGTATGGAAGAAAATTAAGCTGTTACACTGAGATGGTTTGGGAAAACCATAAAGTGTTTTTGTACAGTCAATTAATTGTACAGGCAGCATTAAACCATCAAAGTTAAATGATTGTTTATTGCTTATGAATTTCCAATATTTTCTTTAGCAGGGGGTTTCAAACCTTTTAATGGCAAGGAGCCCTAAACAATACCCTTGTGAGATTCTTTATTTAGGATTATAATATAATAAAATATAGGCCTAATATAATATAAAAAAACGAATTGAAGTATTTGAAGTGATATAATATATCAGTTTAAATGCTTCAATTTGTTTACATATTATATTATTATAATATGAAAACAAACTGAAGCATTTAAATAGATCTAATAGCTAAATATTTTCAAGAAAAGTGAATATGTGAACTTTTTTATAATCTAACCATCCCTGAAACTCCCCCCACACAAAAACATCTATTTAAACTAATGATGTATTTTGAGTTTGCACGCGGGTGGGTGTGTTACCGTTCTGTGTTCATCAACCGTTATTTCCACCACTTTAATCAAACCACTCTTCTTTAAAATATGATGATGTGATTTTATTTCACATGTCTTTGCGTTTCTCGTTGCCTCTCGTATTGAGCTATTTGGTCCGCACACACGACTCACTGCCAATCACACGCGCTCACATCGTTCTCTTTCTATGAAACCTGTAAACTGCATTCACCAGTTTTCACTCTATAGCGGTTGACCAGAGCACTAAAATTATTTCTCACTTAAACTACAATCAAATGGATTTCCCCACACATTTCGCGTCAGTCCTCTGCGTGGCATTTTATTCTTTTCTGCGCGCCGCCGCTTCAGAAGTGCGCGGCCGAGGCATCAGAAGTGCGCGGCCGCGCGCAGCTTAAAGGGAACATAAATAAAAATATAAGGGAACAGAAATAAAACATCTCCAGTTAACTAGCAGAGCGTGTTCATTTGTTAAATAAGAGGCGATCTAGCGCTGAAATGTGTTTTTTTATCAAGTGATCAACGCGCTCGTTGCGATCAGTGGCGCGGATACTGTGTTCTCTTGTGGCTCGCGCACAGTTTCACTCGGACGCGCGCTTCAATCCATTGTGGAGACTCTATTCGTTCCGGTGAAATTACAAAACAAAATATACACAAACGTGTCCCTGCCTGATATGCAATAACTGATAAACATAATCGGGTTTGATGAAAAGAAAAAACCCTATACGAGTGCGGATTAGGACCCGGGACCTCTGACACGCTAGGCAAAAGTTCTGCCACTAGACCATTAGAATACACGCTTTAAAAAGTCGAATCTATGTATTTATTATCGCCATTAGCAACACACACACACACACACACTAGGGGTGGGGGAAAAAGCCGATTCTTAGATGCATCGCGATGCGGACGTGGACGATTCTGAATCGATTCACAAATATAAAAAATCAAAAAAAAAAAAAAAACATATATATATATTAGTGCTGTCAAACGATTAAAATATTTAATCGCGATTAATCGCATTAATGTCATAGTTAAATTCGAGATTAATTGCATTTAATCGCACATTTTTATCTATTCTAAATGTCTCTTGATTTCTTTTTGTCCCATTATTTTTTCTCATTTTAATGCTCTTATCAACATGGAAAAGTGGATCGGCTTGCTTTGTGCAAATGTTTTTTATTGAAAACAACATTGGCATATACTGTGTTCAATTTCACACTAACATTCTCACTTGGAGCAAATAATCTCTCACACAATGTAACACTGTCCATCAATAAAAGGGTGAAAGAAATACTGACGAGGTCCTGATATTGACGAGGGGGCGGAGAATTCGCATCAGCTGTGTGTGTGTGTGTGTGTGTGTGTGTGTGTGCTGGCCATCATCAAGTGGTGTTTCAGACTGGACGTGCTGCGATGATGATAGCTCAGTTCACAACGACAAAACACACAGATCGCTTTGGTCTCGTCAATGGAACCATTTGGCAACTTTTTAAAAGTAAACTTTCCATTCAGAATCTTATTGGCATCCATTTCGGCGTCTCGCGCTCGCCATCCACTCAAAACTGGACGTTTTGAACGTTCCTATAACATTCAGAAATAACGTTTTTATAACTTAATGGGAACGTTATGAAAACGTTCTTATAACCTAAAATTGTTAGCTGGGGAAGAGGAGAGATTCGCGATTGCACTGACTGAACACGTTTTAAGTGCAGAGAGCAGAGAGATTCGTGCTCAGCACATTATATTCCGCGCGCGAGCAGAGAGATTCGCGCTCAGCACATTATATTCCGCGCGCGAGCAGAGATTTGCGCTCGCGCATCCGGCTCGCAAGCCCAAACAAGTGCGTGCGGCATCCTGTTGTTTTGTTTGAAAGCGCAAGCGGTCTAGCTAGATCAGCTTGCGCTTTCAAAACGTCCTCGCGCAGCGCAAGCCATTGAAATGAATGGGTTTCATAGCGCAGCGCCGCGCATGCTCCTGTTGCAAAAGCATGTGAAAAAAAACTACAAAGTTTGCTAGGCCAAAAAGACCGTTAATCGCGCGATAAAAAAAATAACGCCGTTAAAATAGGTTTGCGTTAACGCCGTTAATAGCGCGTTTAACTGACAGCCCTAATATATATAAATAATAACGTAATATTGGCGGTACGCAAAAGACGGAACTCTGAAGCGCGGAAGTGTAGACGGTCCGTCTGTGGCGTGCACATAACAGAGACGCGATGGCGGAGCGCGAAATCCAAACACCCTCCGTGTTAGAAGCTGATGTGTGGAAATATTTTGGCTTCTATGAAGTTGAAGGGGGAAAGGAGCTGGACAAGAGCCACACAAGTTTGTAAGCTTTGTAGAATAAAACTAAAATATTTCGGAAACACGACAAATATGAGAAGCCAAATGACATGTTTCCACCCAGAGGAGGAAAAACACTCGGCTGTACCGGTCGTTGTTATATTATTAATTTACTACAAGTATGCTGCTAGTTCAGGCACACATTTATTTTCCTGTTGGTTCTTTGCAATGTTACGAAAATATATTGTACACTAATTCTTTATGGGTCATTACTTGGTACTTTTAAAGCAAAGTATTTATAGTCACACAACCACACAAAAGAAAAGATTCAGATAATCGATAATCGCTTTAGCATCAAATCGCAGCCCTCTGAATCGTAATCGAATCGAGAGGTGCCTAGCGATTCCCCCCCCTAACACACACACAACACACACACACACCTGTGTGTTACGCCACTGGCAAATATGGCAGACTTAGTCCTGCCTTCTAAATAAGAGCCTATCACTAAAGTCATTGTATCACTGCAGCCGCCTTTAACAGTGTTGATCAGCGTACCTGGATTTGTCCAGCCGTCCTCTGATGAGAAGAACACCAGCAGCTTCAGCGTCCAGCTTGAAGACCTCGAACTCCAGGCATTGTCCAACACTCAGGCCAGAGTCCCTCCACTGCTCCGGGCTCAGCAGATTGGGCTTCATCACTGATGCGTTAAAGCAGCCGTGGACCAGACAGCCCACATGACCCACTCCCATTTTATTAATCACACCCTGAGGGACATCCAACACACACCATTAAACATCTTCAGCCAGAGCAAATACAAGAATGCATTCATGCACAGAACACGATCTCTAGCTCATGAAGATCTTGTTAAACATACCACGAGCTTCGACCCAATCTGCGGTTTGAAGATCACGAACGACGCCTCGATGTTGAAGTGAATGAATCCTTGATCATCATAAATGTCTCCATGCTGTCCTACGATTTTAATGTTGTCATACGCCATAGGAACCCCATTCAAACTGCAAAACCAGAAAAATAATGCCTGGTAAATTCCTTAGTCTGATCCTATATTAATAAATGTTGTTCATATAGACATTTTGGCTGGGTGCAAGAGTTTTTACCATGATTTAAGCGAAAGGTTCGGGGACAAGGGAGTGCTACTAAGATTACGCTAAATAAATAAATAAATAATTAAAATAAATAAAACATTTAATGTAAAGTAAATAAATGTATAGCTAACTTGCTATTGCTAGCCGCTCAGAAATTGCCTACCCTACCTTTAATTGACAATTTTACAACAAAACAAAAAAACAATACCATATTATTATGAAATCTATCAAAGTGGCAATACTCGGTATTGGAGTAGCATATGAATGTGATTGACCTCCATCAAGCAGCAGCAATGACACACTTACAAAACAGTACTAGAGTATTTTTTAAAGGTTTCTAGACAATACTATGGTTTTACTGACTCAACCATCGCAGTGAAAGCACTAACGCTACAATGTATAAATAATGCTGTCACTGTGCCATGATGTATCAAAATACTGCGGCATTACCATCATTTTCTATGACATTTTCTTTCAAGCCTTTTGTTTTACCTGCAGGAGTATTTGAGCAGTTCTGCGTTGAGCTCCTCCTGAATGCCGAGCCTCTTCTTTCGCAGGTATACGGGCGGCAGCGCGACGTGTCTGCGGTGCGTGTCGAGCACCAGGCACGAGTAATGCGCGTTCAGCAGCTTCACCGCGCCCGCGAACGACGGAATGAGACACGGAACCACCGCAGAATTCCCCCCGGGTCTGGCCGTGACATCTCCGCTAGATATCTGCGCTATTGTGGACACATCCGAGGGGTTTGTGACGGGTTTCGCAGCACCGTCCTCCTGAGTCCAGTTCGCCATGCTGAACACATGTGGAGGAGCACGTGGTGCGTTCGCTCGTGTGTTTACTGTTTAGCGGCGAGTGACGTGTGACCTCCAGCGGAGAGGAGGAGAACTACACACAAAAATAAATAAATAAACTCTTGTGACTTTAAAAAAAATCTGGGGTTTTTTCTGTCGCTAATAGTAACTATTTAAAAGTAAAAATAAAATATAATTAGAATTAAATTATAAATTAAATTATTAAAAATTAATTTATAAATTGAAAAAGAAAAATGTAAAACTGGATTCAAATGAAAAACTAATGAGGAATATTACAGCACTTATGAAAAATGCTGTAGGTTCAGTCTGCAGTATATAAACACATACACACACACACACACACACACACACATATATATATATATATATATATAGTAGGTAGTCAACATTTGAAGTGGATCAAAAAAGTTAATCAAAGTTGTCCTAAGACAAGAACGGGTATTGTTCAAAAAAATAACTTTGATGAAAGGTTTTGATCCACTTCAAATGTTGACTACTGTATATATTAAATATTTCTTTAAAACAACAGATATTGTGGTGTGTAAAGTAAAAGTGTTTTTGTGTGTTAATGGTTTAATCACCAGTCATTGTACCACAAATTACATTTGACATCTTTATTTCATTTTCATATGAAGCCCCTATATAAAAATACTGTAAATTAATAAATATCTTTACAGGCATTTTACAGTGTGCATTTGATACGGTCAGGATAAAAGCATTCGGTATACCATACAATATCAGGATTACAATTTCAGATTCAACATTCCCTTTATCTAGATACAGGAAGAGAGAAAGAGTCACAGAAAGAGAGAGAAGATCGTTTGCATGCTTGTTTCGTACTCAAATATCTTTTCTGTACGCTGGTTGTCAAGGTCTCCTGAGGTCATCAGGTAACTGGACACTGATTGGCTGTCTGTCTGTTCAATACATCTGACGCTGCGTCTACAGTCTCTGCTTCTCCTGTCAGATCGACTCAGCCAATCAGAGTGAAGAGCTGTCAGCCTGACTCAGCCAATCAGAGTGAAGAACTGTGCAGTCGAGAGTGTGTGGGCAGCGAGCCGTCATGGAGAAGCGCTCCGCCCGTTGGAGGAGATTTGAGAGATGGCATTGCTGGTGTTATCCAAAACCTCCTGCGAACAGACAAACACACGGCCGGGTTTCAGTCCGAGACGCGCACTCAAACAGACAACTTACATTTTTAGCTTCTGTATGTTTTTACCAGTCCTGTGTGCCTGGGGACAAGAAACACTCTGAAGTTTAATGCTTAGGGTTTGTTCAGATAACTAACTCTAAATACGAGCAATAATAATTTGATGCAAGTGTGACACAGAGAATCATAAGACAGTACAAACTTGACACATTTAAGACTTAAAATAAATGTTTTAACTCACACAAAAATAAGAAGCCTATTGTCATAGAAGAACCTTTTTAAGTTCCATAAAGTACTACTATAAAATAAATAAATGATAAATTATGTACTGGCGCTTTAAGGCAAACCGCTGTTTTTTTCAAGCACTGGTCAATTTTGAGATTTTGCTTCCATAATATGTCTTCTTTCTTACTCCCAAAATACACATTTAAGTTTGTTTGTTTATTTATTTTTACGTTGTCTGTAGCGGCCATTTTATGTCCTTTTGCAGTCTTGTTTTTGTTTTTGGGCTGTACGAGAATATATTTTCATGCTTGAATCTTCAAAAACACATTATTTTCCCCATATTCTCCATTGTTGCAGCTCCTCTCTTCCCAGTCTGTCAGTATCGCTCTGTTTAGTTCCTGTCTCTATGAAGCCCCTCCTTCTGAAAAGCACAGTGTGCTCTGATTGGTCGGCTGGAGCAGTGTGTTGTGATTGGTCAACCATTGGTCAACGCCCCTTCCATAACCGCCAGTTTCAACACACTACTAACCAGGCACCCGCTATTTTGCTTATGCCTGGGACGGGAATTATTTAAATGAGGAATATTGTGACGTGTTCATTCCTGGAAGAAAACTCAAGACCACAATGGAGGCGTTTCAGGGAGTTCAGAAACACTGACACTGATATAGAGAAGTACTCCCGCTGGAATGACTTCGTACTTTGTAATTTTGTACGTTTTTTACAGACCTTTTTGTACCGGATTTTATCCAATGTTGAGATTTCTGTTCCGGAAATTTTCTGCAAATTAGTGCATATTTAATTAGATTAAATATATGTTGTCTGCTTCTTTAAACATAACATTTCAGAAACCTTGTAATGTACTCTGATTAATCAACCTGGGTACATATGGTGATGTCTATTAATTCAATTTGTACCCTTTTCACCTGATCTGAAGCATCTTGACACATCAAGGCCCTTTTAGTCTATAAAAGGTCATATAGGAACTCAAAACCACGATAAAAAAGTAGTCCATGTGGCCTACAAGACATCAACTGAAAAGAAAAATAGTTTCATAGGTGGAACAAATGATTAAATTTCACTGACATTTTTAATTTCTTTGGAATCATTCGCAATAAGAACAGGAACTTGTATTTAGAAAGCAATTTGAATTGAATGTTGCCTGTGAGCCGGTACACACAGACTGCACAAACATACCAGCTCCTGTCGTACCTTCTCTGCCATTTCGTGCGAGTGATGCAGTGAATGTTCTCTCTCCAGAAACATGCGCTGCTGTTCGCTGCTGGCCAGTCTGCAGGTCAACCACGTGGACAGCGTGCAGCTGCTGATGCCCAGACACGCTAGAGACATGACGGCCAGATGAAGAGAGCGCATGGTGTCCGGACGCTTGACCAGTGCGCGGACAA
The DNA here is from genome assembly GCF_029890125.1 of Rhinichthys klamathensis goyatoka. NCBI lineage: Eukaryota > Metazoa > Chordata > Actinopteri > Cypriniformes > Leuciscidae > Rhinichthys > Rhinichthys klamathensis. The sequence continues at coordinate 72,587 of NW_026607234.1, read as the reverse complement.
ACTGGAAGTTCAGGATTCCACCAATTAACCCGCAAATGCAGCAGGAGGAAAATAGGATCATCTGAGAGAGAAACAGAAACATGCATAATGTTAGCTGTTTGTGTCTATTGCATTCATGCATCATTCAAATAACACATATTGCATCTATACATTATTCAAATAATAACATATTTCATGCTCACAATATTAAAATAATAATTCACACTATTAGAGTAACGCATATTGCATGCATGCATACAATATTAAAATAAAAACATATTTCATGCATACATCATTAAAACGCATGCTCACAATATTTAAATAATAATGCATATTGCATGCTCACAATGTAAGAATAACACATATTGCATGCACACATAATTAAAATAACAACGCATATTGCATGCATTCAATAGTAAAATAATAACACATATTGCATTCATATAAATTAAAATAATAACACATATCACATTTCATGCTCACAATATTAAAATAATAGGCACATTGCATGCTCACAATAGTAGAATAATAATGCATATTGCATGCATAAAATATTAAAATAAAAACGCATATTTCAGGCATAAAATATTAAAATAAATGGCATTTTTTATGCATACATCATTCAAATAATAACGCATATTGCATGCTCACAATATGAAAATAAATACAGATATTGCATGCATACATCATTATGAATATTGCATGCTTAGTAAAATAATAACACATATAGCATACTCACAATATTAAAATAATAATGAATATTGCAAACTCACAATATAATAATATCACATATTGCATGCACACATAATTAAAATAGCAATGTATATTGCATGCATTCAATAGTAAAATAAACAATAACACATTTTGCATCCATACAATATTTAAATAATAATATAAATTGCATGAATTCATTATTAAAATAATATTGCATATTACATGCATACATCATTAAAATAATAATGCATATTGCATACATACATTATAAAAAAAATTATACATCATTATAAATGACACAAATTAAAATATCTATTCCATTTAATTACTTTTGTAGTACTTAATTTAAGTATACTTTTGTTTAAGTACTTTTGTGGTGTTTGCCCGTGCAAAAGTAACAACCATAATGCTAGGTTTCCGGGGTGTTGCTATGCAGTCGCTAAGGTGTTGTTTAGAGGGATTTCAAAGCTCATAAAGGTCAAAGACAGTACATTAACCTGAAGAGTACAGCACAGCAGAAATACTGTAAACGGAGGGTGAAGACGAAACCCTTGTGTACAGGGAGAATGGATTGTGCTGCTCGGTGTTTTTGTAATCGCTCAGACCACGTTCAGACAGTGACATTATCTGCCAGCTCAACACTTCAGGACAGATTTGACCTCAAATTACATAAGAAACTTCTGACTACAGCACATGAACACGTTGGACAACACACTCCCTTTTAGTGTTCTAGAAATCTCTTATATATTGGTATTGCATACTCCTATCATAAATTGCTAACAATAAAAGGCTTTGAAAATGATGGTTTTGTTGGTAGACAACATGATTAAACTGCGTATACCTGAACTATTTGTTTTTGTAGTACGTATGCAGTATAGATGCACTGAGTATGTCTAAAAAAAGCTGTTTATCAGCATTTCCATTCATTTAAAAGGTTGCTCAGCACATTCATGCCACCTTGGAAGTTTGCAACCTGCATACTGCTATCTTTGCTCATAAGTCAATGGCTTATTTTTAAATTGAAAAATGCACTGTACTATATTTCTAACTCTCACTGATTTAAACATGCAATGTTTTGAGGTCATGTGACAGCAAATGTAGCATACTACTATTTGAAACATTTGTATCACGCATACAATTTTAAATTATAGAAGTGAATAAGCATCTGATTTCAAAAGCAGCCATTCTGTCATTTCCCTAAATTATTGCATTATTGATTCTGCGAACCGTCTCTATTATTATTCAAAACTAGTACGCAAAACATACTCATCAGCATACTATACTAGTATTCCATTCATACTGTAGCGCAGCCTATATCACATTACACACGGAAGAGAAACAGACAAAACATTTTGTTTTTCACAGTATGTTCTGTTTAAAGGGATAGTTCACTTTGAAATTAATTTTTGGTATGTTTTAGCTTACCTCAAGGGCATCCAAGATGTGGGTGTCTTTGTTTCCGCAGTAGTTTCAATTTTGATATTTTTAGGTCAAAGCGTTCTTGTCTGTCAGTCATATAATGCAGGTCTATGGTCACCACCTCAAAGAGCATGCACAGAGAAGTCCAAATTAAACATGATTTAATGACTCGTAAATGTAAGTACACATTGATGGCCTTTATATTTAAATATGTTTAGATCTTCACAGTGAAAGGTAACACTTCCGAAATCTCTGTGTAAACAATGAGTGACGTACACGCGCGAGAGATCACTTCCGGCGCTTTCCGGAAAAGACCGAAGCGCCCGCGCCCTCAGATCACTTGGACGTGGCTGTGTTTACAAGAGGTAAAAACGATATAAATACTGTTCGTTTTCTCACACAAACCGCTCGTTTCGTGTCTTAGGCCATCAATGTGTACTTACATTTACGAGTCAACCCTCTGGAGTTCTTCATTTTAGACTCACACTCAGGACCTTCAGGTCAAAAATGACCCGGAGGGCGGCATTAAGATACATTTTATTTGAGTAAAATCAATGAAATATATTTTTGTTCAATAATATTTTTTCTTTTCTTTTTTGGTGTTTTGAGATAATTTTATGATTTATAATTAATATTTATGCAATAATTAAGACCCATTTTTTCCCATTGAATATAATAGAAAATTTATATATATATATAATTTAAAAATATTTTTTTATTAAAGCTGTATTTCATTTTGGAGTCAAGTCTAGGCCTCATGAAAGCAATTTTTGAAATGAGATCGGAGCCTCTGGTGGACACACTGAGCATTTTTATCACGCAATAGCACATTTTTACCACTAGTGGATTTACAGCTCTCTGTAGAAACCTATGGTAGAAACACTCTAGTGATTTTTTCACATATTGTTTAATTTTTTTTAGGTTGTTGATTTGAATATATAATAACAGATTCTCAAAGACTATTTTTGTCATTTTTTTACATTTTTTTTTTTTTGGTTGGTTTAAATGGTAATTTGAAGTGGCAGTTTTACTTTATAATACAGTCAAACCTGAACACTGCATTATAAAGAGAACAAATGGAAAGCATTTTGTCACCCATTGTTTTAAGAGATTCACCCCTTCACTGTTGTGTGCTTTTTTTCTGAATCCTGGCTGTTTTGTAGATTGTATGCACAAAAAATTAAAATTTTTACCAATTTCCCATTCATTTCCTATGGGGGTCATTTTTGACCCGAAGGTCCTGAATGTGACTATTTTGTTTTAAGACCACTTAGACTTTTCAAATCCTTTCCCCAATTTTTTTGGGTGTTCATATACCAAGTACCAAAAAAGTCACCAAGTTTTGGACCATTCCGATGAAGCTACGATTTTTAACATTTTTTTATTTAAACGCTTCGGGACATTTTTGACCCGAAGAACCCCAGAGGGTTAAATCATGTTTAATTTGGACTTCTCTGTGCATGCTCTTTGAGGTGTTGACCATAGACCTGCATTATATGACTGACAGACAAGAACGCTTTGACCTAAAAATATCAAAATTGAAACTACTGCGGAAACAAAGACATCTACATCTTGGATGCGCTTGAGGTAAGCTAAAACATACCAAAAATTAATTTCAAAGTGAACTATCCCTTTAAGTGTCTAAACCCTGCTGAGATGAGACTAAAAGACTATGTGATTTAGAGACACAATGCTTAAGTGTTCTTGAGTAGCTCCTGAATCATTACAGGCAGACGGCGAGGGTTTGCGTTCAGCCTTACAGTAACATTACAGTCAGGGCCCAGGGAAACAAAATCAATCCACAGACGAGGAGAGAGATAAAATGAAAAAGAAAAAAGAAAACGGAGAAAGAAGCGTGTTTGAGGACAAACCTGAAAGCGTGTACACAAGAAGTCAGAGGAAAACAAGTAATGCTATGAAAAGAGACGTGGAGAGAAGGATCAGAGATACATGGAAGCTCTCAGACTGAGGGTTCACTTCAGTATTGATTAGTGATTAACACTCTCCTCTGGGGCGGCTCACTCCACTCCACGGTGGCTAACTGAATCTCGTCTCTCAGTGAAGTATCCTGGGATATTTACACACACACACACACACACACACACACACACACACTCACTGTGAGTTGGAGCTGGTCTCTGATGTGCATGTTTATATTGACGTCCACAACAAACTATTTCTATTCTAGATTTAGTTAGCATTTCTAAATTAAGAACACACAGATTTTGTGGTGAGACACGGTCTGTAACCTTTCATGTTTGTGAATGTAAAAGGTCTGCAAAGTTTTAAAGGTCATAAGTAATTCCAGTCTCACGTCTTGCACAAACCTATGTAGGTTTGTAGCTAATTTGCATAATGGCCATCTATAGTTTTCATTGGCTGCTGGAGAACAACGTCTACTTTGCTCCGCCCTCAAACACTTGTATCTGAGACGGGAAGAGTTTGGTTTAAGAAGACGCTGTTTTCTGTTGCCAAAGCAAACCCACTTCCAAAGGATGAGATCGATGAAAAGAAAAACCGACGCCATTGTTCGTATCTCTGTGTATAAAGTGCTGAGGAAGAGCTGAAATTCAAATATAGTAATGGGCGTTTGGTTTCTGACATGCACTGTAAGCTGTTGACCAATCACAGCAGACTGGGCCATCTGACCAATCAGAGCAGAGCAGGCTCTCAGAAAGGCGGGGCTTAGAGAGACTGAATCCCTGATTGAGCTGTTTCAGACACTGTGAGAAAAGAGCTGATGCTATAATGATGTATATTATGAGAAAATAATGTTTTTTTTTTACATGGATGCATGTAAACCTATTGTAAGAGACCTCAAAACAAAATTAGGAACCTTTAAAAAAGAATATAAGAGGCACTTTAAACCGTAGAATTCTACCGTTTATTTGTGTTCTACACGCTTACAATGGTTCCAATTAGAACCCAAAACCATTTAAAGTTTAAATTTAGAACCTTTTATTCTCTACAGCAACAATATATACTGGTGCTTTAAAGAATCCAGAAACCTAAACACTGATCTGAAGAACCTATCATAAAACTCAACCAACAGTGCAATAAATGTGTTTAACATTCAAGAATAAAAAAAAGTGTATGTGTTCTTGTATATGCTGGAAAGGAATGGTGTAGGATTTACTTTCAAACTATTTTCAGAAATGGTAAGCAACACATTGAATTTACCATGAAAATATTTTGCATGTAAAATATTCTCCAATAATCTTCGAAAAGCATGATCTGGGAGACTAGAAAATGTGAACTGGCTTGTGTGTGTGTGTAACAGTAGGCTAGTGTACAGTAGAGATCTAGTACAGTTGAATGTGTGCAGGAGAATAAAGTGCGTACTCACAATCAGTCCTGTCCTTTTCCGTGCACACAGCATGCCACACAGCCCGCAGATAAGAAACTATGAGAGACAAAGCAGGATCGGTCATATTTGATCAACTTAAATGAACCAAATGAAAGTCCGAAATAACATGAATGGAATTGTGACAAAATGATATTACTGGATTCAGATGACAGTAGAGTCAGTGTATATAGGCTAAGAACTGAACCGGACACAAATGAAGTTATAGGAGTTAATGATGGAAAGATCTCACATATATCACAACCTCACAAAACACCAGACAACGAGTCTTATCTGACATTTCTAGAGCAAACCGAAACAGTATTTATCTGTGAAGAAAACAACAACCTAAGACAACTTTTTGATGAATCATTAAGTTATGACATTAGAAATTTTTCCATTCTACTCTATAGGTCAGATTACCATACTGTACCATGGTACAATACTGGTATCAGTTACACCACTGTACACTATACACATGATATTGCCTATAAATGGTTCTTCTTACAAAAATACCATGGTACTATGGATGCCCAAAACATGTTACCTTTTGACTGACAACAAATCATTTTTAATCAGATACTGCACAAGCATTCAGTGGCTGAGAGTTTTGCTAGAACAGCTCATTTATTGAAGCTGAATAAGACTAAAAAAAGTGAGACGTACACACACTCCGCTCCATACCGGAGAAGCGTCGCCCTGCTGGGTCTTGTGCTCGGCTTTCGCCCGGATGATGCCCACCGCGCCCAGGGCGATGCTGGACACCCCGAGCCCTATCTCCAGCGTCGACAGAACCAACAAACTCCAGATGATCTTCCGGCTGCTGCACATCTTCGCTCGGGCATCCTTCCTGGCCGGTGCGCAAAACGCTTCACTCCATGTCTTCACAGATAAACACACATTAAATCCAGAAAAGTCTGCAGATGACATCAACTTAAGTGATTTCTCCCAAACAGATCAGTGCGCAAAGGCGCTCTCCATGGTGCGTGAACGCCACCAGTTTAACTTTACCCTCCTCCTCACTCTGTTTACCATGCTTCTGGTCCGGCCCCATGTGATTTCCCTCAGTTTAGACAGAGTAAATGCTCCGCCCACAATCACCCCCGAAATTATTTTACAGTGCTACAGTGGAGCGCTTCTAAAATAGTTTTATAATCGCTATTTAATTTCATATGTAACGTAATTCGTTAGAAGAATAGGCTAATTGTTACTAACGTTCTAAATCGATTCTGGCGGGAGAAGTTTCGAAGAGCGCAACACTGTCAAACAGCGAAGCAGGTGTCCTGGCGTGCGCGCGCACAAACACACGGTTGCGCAATGGTATGCGTAAAAGCGCTGATTGTGGTAAATGCATAAAACACCCGATTTGAACACCTAACGGCACATGTCAGCACAGCATATTAAGACATTCGATTACATTTCATTAGAGAGGTTTTGAGTGGAGCGAATCCATATAGTCCTCTTGGAGAGCTTTATATAGGAGACTAAAACAATAAGCGTGCTCTTTATGGGCACTTTTGTAACCTTTTGATGCTCTGTGATTATATTTGTGGAAGTTCCCACACATTACCAAACGCGCAATTGATGCCTAAAACATTTCTAGGGACTTTACAGAGAAAAGCAAAAAAAGCAAAATGGACATTAATGTCTTAAAATTACTTTGAAATTGTTGCTTATTGGCCAGGCAGGCAGTCATATAAAGCAGATTTATGCTCATTGTGCAAAGCATTATAGAGTTATCTGCTGAGCATTACTGTGCATTACCACAAGCATTTTGTTATCTCAGGCCACACTCACAATAAATGTTTGATCATTTTTGCATTATCCCTCACTCACTGGTTGGCCAGAAGGGAAAATTGCTGTCTTGAAACAAAATAATTTAATTTATCCAAATAAATGGCCTCTCTAAATAATTAATAACCAGGTTTCACATAGAGAATTAAGCAAAATACTGCAAACAGTTGCTCTGTGAATGTCTGTAACAGACTGTAGCATCCGCTCATTAAAATAACATCATAACAACACAAATGTAGAAGCCTGTCCTCATCTACTGCAGTGTGTGAAGGGTTCATCCCAAACCTAAAACTGCAACTTTCTGTTCGCGTTACCGTAACAACAGCAGCTCTAAAACAAACAGTGCTCGGCAGTCATATTTTAGGTAGCCTATATTTTTTTTCCGATTTACATTATATTTGCATTTGACGTTCTTCACCAGTATTTCAACAAAGCAAACCAAGTCAGCAAAAAAAAAAAAAAAGCTTTTTTTTAAGCATCCATCATTTTTGAAAATAGTGTTTATTAATTGGGGGTTTTCTTTACTAACTAAATAATGTTCTTGAACCTATAAATTAAAATTGGATAACAAGACACCCCCGTCTGCTGAGTCATCAAACCAGCGCTTCTCCACCTTCACCAGTGTGTCCGTGCTCTCTCCCTCTCCTGCAGGGTTTGTGGGATTGTGAAAGTGCTGGAATGATTGTCAGTTTCCAGACCCAGTTGTGACCGGTGATCTAGAAATAGCAGGGTGGAAAGGGTGGAGATATTTTTAGAAACTGCGACCAATGTGTAAAGAATAAGGAAAGCAGAGTGTATTGTTTGCTCTTCAGGTTCTGCTGTAATATCACATTTCTGAAAGATTGTTTGTGCTGCATATTCCTGTGAGGGCCAACAGTTTATCACTTGTTAGCCCCTTTTTAACCACAAAATGATGTAGTTACAACATCAACCAGCTCACCAGACAAATTCATTCATATATCTTTTTTACTTTCTGAAAAAGACAGCTTCACCTAAATAAGGATGCACATTAATCCTTAAAGTCCACAGTCAGGTGTGAGATATTGGATACTTCTTACTTCTGAACATAAAGGCATTATTGCTTGTATTGTGGGCTATGAATGATGGGAAATGTAGTTTAGCAATGCAAGCCTCTTGCCTCATTAACGGACTAGTTTTCTGGAAAGTTTAATTACTATTTTTCTCATTCAAAATACACAAAATGTGTACAAAGTAAACTTTACAGTCAACTAATTATTATGTAATGGATATGCCACCTGATTTAAAGGCTGGACTGAAAGTTAGAAACAGCATTGTGGTGGTGTTCACATGCAATCTCATAAATATGATCATTCCAGCATGATTGATCTTCGAAAAGAACTGACAATTCCCTTAAAATGCTGAAGATCAGAATATTTCACGAGAGCGAGTAATTTCCCCTCCCGTGGCGGTTCTGTCCTGTCGTTTGTCCTCCTGTGTCTCAGTATTAACTTCCATTAGCATCACTGCAGTAGGACAGAAGAGCTGCTTATACACGCGCTCTCACATCCTCCGTCTATTTATAACCACCGCAGTCTGTTTGTGTCTGTTCGTCCTCCTCCTTTCTCTTCCTCTTTCTCCATGTAAATCACCATGTTCCTGTCCACTTGTAATCTCGGCCCTGTTCCTAAAAGGTGAGCTGCCTTGCTGTTTACTGCCTACATAGGCTACTAGGATGCTTGACATTTTTAACCCATACCAGACATTTGGACACTCATGCTGGAATAGAAAATGGCCCCAAACTGTTCCCACAAAGTTAGAAGCATAGCCTTGTCCAAAGTCTTGGTATTCTGAAGCATTAAAGGGTTAGTTCACCCAAAAATGAAAATTATGTCATTAATGACTCTCCCTCATGTCGTTCCAAGCCCGTAAGACCTCCGTTCATCTTCAGAACACAGTTTAAGATATTTTAGATTTAGTCCGAGAGCTTTCTGTCCCTCCATTGTAAATGTATGTACGGTATACTGTCCTTGTCCAGAAAGGAAATAAAGTCATCATCAAAGTAGTCCATGTGACATCAGTGGGTTAGTTAGAGTGTGTTGAAGCATCGAAAATACATTTTGCTCCAAAATAACAAAAACTAGGACTTTATTCAGCATTGTATTGTCTTCCGGTTCTGTTGTGGATCCGCGTTCAGTGCCGCTGCTGACGTGTGTCTGGTGTGTGTGTGTGTGTGTGTGTATTCTGGTTCTGTTGTGGATCCGCGTTCAGTGCCGCCGCTGACGTAAGACGCTGCTGACGTGTGTCTGGTGTGTGTGTGTGTGTGTGTGTATTCTGGTTCTGTTGTGGATCCACGTTCAGTGCCGCTGCTGACGTAAGACGCTGCTGACGTGTGTCTGGTGTGTGTGTGTGTGTATTCTGGTTCTGTTGTGGATCCGCGTTCAGTGCCGCCGCTGACGTAAGACGCTGCTGACGTGTGTCTGGTGTGTGTGTGTGTGTGTGTGTATTCTGGTTCTGTTGTGGATCCGCGTTCAGTGCCGCCGCTGACGTAAGACGCTGCTGACGTGTGTCTGGTGCGCCCGTGTATTTCGGGTTCAAATAAATATGGCTGGGCAAAAAAATGCGAGTCTTCCTCTGTGTGGAAATCCTTAGACATGTTTGTGAAGACACCAGACACACGTCAGCAGCGGCACTGAACGCGGATCCACAACAGAACCAGAATACACACACACACACACACACACCAGACACACGTCAGCAGCGGCACTGAACGCGGATCCACAACAGAACCAGAATACACACACACACACACACACCAGACACACGTCAGCAGCGTCTTACGTCAGCGGCGGCACTGAACGCGGATCCACAACAGAACCGGAATACACACACACACACACACACACACACACACACACACACCAGACACACGTCAGCAGCGGCACTGAACGCGGATCCACAACAGAACCAGAATACACACACACACACACACACACACACACACACACCAGACACACGTCAGCAGCGTCTTACGTCAGCAGCGGCACTGAACACGGATCCACAACAGAACCAGAATACACACACACACACACACACACACACACACACACACACCAGACACACGTCAGCAGCGTCTTACGTCAGCAGCGGCACTGAACGCGGATCCACAACAGAACCAGAATACACACACACACACACACACACACACACACACACACACCAGACACACGTCAGCAGCGTCTTACGTCAGCAGCGGCACTGAACGCGGATCCACGAAAGATTCGTGTTGTTTACACGACACCGTTTTCAAATAAAACTTTTTATGCTTTTTGGCCTTTGTTACATGATGCCTGAAACCGCAAACGTTTGAAAGCGTGTTTCAAAGTGCACGTTTTTGAAAACGGTCTCCATATAAACAACAAAATCGTGAATCTCTGAAGACGATGACGTCATTCACATGCGCATTACGTGTCCGATCAATAGTGTTTCATCGCCATCTACTGGCCTGGCAGCAGAATACAGCGTTTTTAGTCGTTTACGCGTGAATGTGGATCGTTTTGACAATGGCGTCGTCTGTACGCGGAAAAATCAAAGGAAAAACTTCTCCGTTTTAAGCATATCGTTGTCGTGTAAACATACCATAAAAACCCGTTTTCAAAAATGTACGTTTTCAGGCACCCAAAACAGCCTTGTCGTGTAAATGAACGGCCAAAACTCATAAAAAGTTGTACGTTTTTAGTTGAAAACGGTGTCATGTAAACAGCCCCTCAATTAATCATCAATAATTTGTTTGCAGGTGTCACATTGATTTTATGTTTTATCATCTAGTAGTGCAATGACATCCAATATATATTTTAATGTGGTTTAAGTGTCGAAATACTTTTGCGGAGCCCCCGTCACATTATTCGACTTGATGTTTTGACTCTTTGCATCATTATACAAGAGCTCATTTTCCCTGCGATAACTATGTCAGTTTTGTCACACTGTAAATGTGCCCATGTCACGGATCGCCCTGGAGCCTTGTTTAATGGTCCACAGGGGAGTGCTTGAATCTGAAGGGGTCCTGCCAACATGCTGGTTTATTGGCACATAGTGAGAAGATCACCGCCTGTGAACGCGTGGGACCCGGTTATAATGATACGGCCGCTGCTAACAACCAGGCTCAGTTAACTTTAGAGTTTCAGTGTTGTTGTGTGTTCCTCTTGTAATCCATAATTGTCAGAGCCTTGTTATTATGTGATGCTATTTGCTATGTCAGTGACCAACCCCGTACTCGAGTTAAAGTACAGATACACTTTTGATATATTACTCCAGTAATATATTTAAAATGTCTGCTTCCCTTCTTTCTGCTGCTAGAAAGAAATGAGAAAATTGCCTTTAAATGCACTTCATGCACTCAGAAAATGTGGACACAATGCACAGATTAAACCAGATAATGCGAATGTTTGGAAAAACCATTCTGAGCATATTTGTATAGTGCAACAATGATGCAAACAAGCTTGGGAGAGCAGTGTTTTTATAATGAAGATATTGAGTGCAGCTATTAATCTTTGTGTGAGCTGTGCATGGTTAGTTCAGGTTTGGCTCAACTTTCTTGTCAGCATTAGCAAAATAAGCTAAAACTTCTTACATTTGCAGAATCTGACAGAAAATCCCTGTTGGCCATTGACAGTTCTCACATTTAATGCAGCAACGGTCCTGGGAAAAATGGGGGGGGGGGGGGGGGGAGAATGTAACTCTTCAACACACAGCCATCATGAAAAAGTAGAAAAGCATGAAAGTATGAAAAGTATTATGCAGTATATATACACCCACCTAAAAGATTATTAGGAACACCGTACTAATACTGTGTTTGACCCCCTTTCGCCTTCAGAACTGCCTTAATTCTACATGGCATTGATTCAACAAGGTGCTGAAAGCATTCTTTAGAAATGTTGGCCCATATTGATAGGATAGCATCTTGCAGTTGATGGAGATTTGTGGGATGCACATCCAGGGCACGAAGCTCCCGTTCCACCACATCCCAAAGATGCTCTATTGGGTTGAGATCTGGTGACTGTGGGGGCCATTTTAGTACAGTGAACTCATTGTCATGTTCAAGAAACCAATTTGAAATGATTCAAGCTTTGTGACATGGTGCATTATCCTGCTGGTAGTAGCCATCAGAGGATGGGTACATGGTGGCCATAAAGGGATGGACATGGTCAGAAACAATGCTCAGGGAAGGCCGTGGCATTTAAACGATGCCCAATTGGCACTAAGGGGCCTAAAGTGTGCCAAGAAAACATCCCCCACACCATTACACCACCACCACCAGCCTGCACAGTGGTACCAAGGCATGATGGATCCATGTTCTCATTCTGTTTACGCCAAATTCTGACTCTACCATCTGAATGTCTGAACAGAAATCGAGACTCATCACACCAGGCAACATTTTTCCAGTCTTCAACTGTTCAATTTTGGTGAGCTCTTGCAAATTGTAGCCTCTTTTTCCTATTTGTAGTGGAGATTAGTGGTACCCGGTGGGGTCTTCTGCTGTTGTAGCCCATCCGCCTCAAGGTTGTGCGTGTTGTGGCTTCACAAATGCTTTGCTGCATACCTCGGTTGTAACGAGTGGTTATTTCAGTCAAAGTTGCTCTTCTATCAGCTTGAATCAGTCGGCCCATTCTCCTCTGACCTCTGGCATCAACAAGGCATTTTCGCCCACAGAACTGCCGCATCCTGGATGTTTTTCTCTTTTCACACCATTCTTTGTAAACCCTAGAAATGGTTGTGCGTGAAAATCCCAGTAACTGAGCAGATTGTGAAATACTCAGACCGGCCCGTCTGGCACCAACAACCATGCCACGCTCAAAATTGCTTAAATCACCTTTCTTTCCCATTCTGACATTCAGTTTGGAGTTCAGGAAATTGTCTTGACCAGGACCACACCCCTAAATGCATTGAAGCAACTGCCATGTGATTGGTTAATTAGATTGAACAGGTGTTCCTAATAATCCTTTAGGTGACAATATTATATTGTAAAATATATTATACAAATTAATCAGTTTGCATATAGGTCTAATATAATGGCAATGAAAAATTGTGCATATTTACACATATATTTTGTGTGTGTGTGTAAATTCACCAAAACATGTTTTTTGCTGGTATCTCAACCTGGAAATTCACAACTTTCACTTTTTGAAGAACTTTTAGTTGTAAGAAATCCTCACCGTTATAATGCCCTAGGATGTTTTAAAGGAAGTCCTGCACTGGTCAGGAAACAAGGACTCGGGGGTCGTTCTCGTATCCCTGAAGAAGATAAAGAGAAAAACAGCCAGTGGCGACTCTGCTGGAGAGAGCAGTGTTTTATCTGCGGGGAGATCGGTGCATTGTATGCTAATTGTTTGAAAGCACCATTTTTCTTCACACTAGCCGGCATTGGGCACTTCGATATGCTGATGTTGTAGGTTTCATGCAGGAAATTAATGCACACAGACGAAATACTGCAAAAGATGTTGCACACAGTAGTGAAAGTGTGAAAACACACATGCACGCTGACAGAATCAAGTAGAGTTTTCCTGTTCAAATAACTACATCATTCTTTCATTAGATTGATCTCTGAAGGATCATGTGACACTGACGACTAGAGGCTAATGATGCTGAAAATAAATATATGTTTTAGAAACATAGATGCTTTTATCCAAGTTCTGGAAATGTTATTGCTGAAGGTTTTCTGAACAATCAAACCGTCCGTTTTTTAAAAAGTTTTAACAAAAAAAATAAAAAAAATGTCTTGACTGTATAAAATGATATGATCAATAATGTGTTTTAACATTACTTTAACTCATCGAAACAACTTTTTTATTTGTTTTATACAAGATTCAACTCATTCTTAAGTCAGTTTAATATCATTTCATTTGAAATGACTTACAGCCAAGTTGATTGTGCTTAAATTGAAGGCAGCACCCAATGTGTGTCACACAATCACATTAGTTTGGACTCATTATGTTGTGTATTCACATGCCATCATCACTCATGTGTTGTCATGGACACTAATTACATTCTGCTGTGCACTCATCAGTCACCATCATTAACACCTGTATATATTCAGTTCAGGCCACATTTACACATAGCCGGGTATTTAGAGAAACGAATATTCCCCCCCTCCGTTTTCAATAATAACATCATGCACACAACATCGTTTTCAAAAAAGTTGTCATTTACATCAACCCGCATAAATACGCCGTTGAGCGCCATCATAACTCTGCCAAACCTGTGGGCGGCAGTGTAGGGAGAAGGATAAAGCCAATCAGATTCATGAGTGATTCATGCAAGCCAATCAGAATCCTCAGAATCGACAACAACGAATAACACGAGCGACTTCCTGTTCCTTTCAAAACAACAAATATTCGCCTCTGCTCCTCGATATAGTAGAGCAGTTGTATTTGCAAATGCAAACAGGCCAAAAGCGTTTGCACAAAAGTAAAAATGACAGCATCCATGAACAGTAGCCAAACAAACTGTAAACATTGGGCGCTTACATGACGTTAAGCATTTTCTGGCGCATAATGTGACGTTTGAGACCCTAAAACCCCGTTTCTCCCGGTTGACACGGCAACACATAACCAGCGCTATCAGAAATCTCCACTTTGGCCAGTTTTTAGAAAGAATCGTTTTCTGTGATAAAAACGGGGTTTTCGGTATAAATGAGAGGCCAAACCGCAGGGAAATATCTGCGTCTTCCCTTCGTGTAAACGGGGCAATAGTGCCCGGTATTGTCTATGTTAAGTGTGTGTTGCTCTCTGTTCGCCTTTCTGTTGTATCTTTGGAGAATAAACCTTGGAATTGAATCGTATAGCCTACGTCTTAATCTACATTGTTAAAAGCGCTATATAAATGAAGATGACTTGACTTGACGTCTTCCTCATCTGTCTGCCAGCCACCACCCGTGACAATGCCTTTATCGGGCGAGGAACCATATTTGGTAACTTAATCGCGCATTCAAACTGACTCTCCCCTGCCTGTTTGCGTTATCGTATGAGTGCATATATTTCTCCTAGCCAATCAGCGAAGATCAGGCTACGTCACTGATAGTCACACCTTGGCATCTGACCAATCAGAAGTTGCGCGGAGCATTTCAAACTTCAGTGTCGTTCCGGATATTGGAAAGTGAGGTTATGCGCTAATACCTACTCCCACATCAGCGCTAATAACTTCAAAACAAAAAATGGTAAGTTGATGAAACTCACACATTCTATGGTTGAATAGTTGTGCAACATGTTGAGATAGGTGTTGTTTGCATAGATTTCTTGAAAGTAGTGACATTTGTGGCATGAAAAATGGTGAGACCATATTTGATCATACGCCCTATTCACATAAGATTAGCGCAAGTGATAGGAAGACCATATTTGGACATACGCCCATGCGTATAGAAAAGCCGTACTAGGGTATTTTTCTACAAATAATGCATAATAACCACAGTCTATGATTATAATGTAGGACAATAGTATTTACTAGTGCATTGGATGTTATCACAGGTTTGAATAACATTATAAAGTGATCCAGTGGGAAACGTAACACATTTATAGACATTTTCAAGCCATATTAGATATTGAAATATGTGTGGTTTTGGTCAGTTTTATGACCTTTATAACAGTTTTTAATACTTATAATGATATTTTGCGCTTCTTATTATATATTTACATATATTATGACAGACCAGTCCAATGTTACTCACTTATTTTTCTTATTATTTATATTTCAGTAGATCTGCACTTCACTGTTACTCAACAAATAACTCAAACTGGGCTTGATATTGACTCAAAAATGTACTCTCTGTTCTTTGCAGCTATCTACGCGAATCTTTTACGGCAAGAGGGAGACAGTTGTGCCAGCCCACCCCAGCATTAGTGATGATGAGGGCTCTGAGGAGGAAGATGATGATGTGGCAGACCCTGACTTCCTCCCACCCACCCACAACCTAGACACTCCAGGCCAGAGTGATATAGGCCCCTCTGCCAAGAGGTGTAATTTAATTTAAAATGTTCCTAATAATAATTTAAAATGTTACTAAATAAATATTTTTATGTTTTTAACAAGTTTATGTGTTTTTATTATATTTTTATATATACACTTTTTAAGGGAAAAAAAATTACCCTAGACTGGCGAGGAACCATATATGGTAACTTCATTGCCCTTGATTTCCAACCTAAAAAAATATATTTTTTAAAAAACTCACAAATGTTTAGAAGTCTTATAATATCCTCCAATAACACTCTATGGTTGAAATTTAGAATTTCCAAGTATTTCAATGAGTGCCCTATAAAGGGTTAAGGAAACTTATGACTTGAGAATATTACTTTTGAATGTTCTCTGAATATTCTGAGACAAGCAGTAACATTTAAAAAACGTTAGATGAACATCCAGCTTCAAATGTTTCAGGAAAATGCATTTCAGGAATGATGTATAAAAAAAATGTGTTTGTGCTAACATTTTGAGAGTTTATGGTGCGTTCACGTGCTATGGTAATAGAGCTGGTAAGTCCCGCCCATCCGTAAAACTCCAAGTGGACCTCTAGGTTGAAAAAGCGTCAATGCAAGTGAATGAGAGAAAATAATTATTTTCTGATCCCGTTTGAATTGTGCCATGAATGTGAACATATGTTGTCTGTGAATTTTTTATATAATTTCTCATGTAACGAGTTTGACAGTATATTGTATGATTCTTTGGCTAGCAGTTGTGGAATAGACATAACGAGAAAGACTACACGTCGCATATGTGACGTCACCGCATAACACATTTTCCCTCCACAAATCACGGTGCGATAATCTAAGGAATTAGATCGAGATGCCGTGTGTTTTGTACCCAAATGTCACCATTCAAACACAGGCATGTTTAGCGGGATCCGTGTGCTAGTGTTGGTGATGTATATCAAACGCGTCGAAAGCAGCGAAGAGTTGTAGTCCACAAAGTGCTCTCACACCAAGTCTAACCGTAGGAAAATTCTACCCGCTAAATTGTAGCATTCTTTACACGAAAAATTATATAAAAAATTCACAGACAACATATGTTCACATTCATTGCAAAATTCAAACGGGATTAGAAAATAATTATTGTCTTTCATTCACTTGCATTGACGATTTTTCAACCTAGAGGTCCAGCGGGGTAAGCGGAAGGGGCGGGACTTACCAGCTCTATTATGGTAAATACCAAAAGCCGACGTGGAAAATGCACATGAACACCCCCACATGTGGTATTTTCCACTGGGTAGCTCGTAGAATATTTCGATGCACGAGTTGCTGAGATGAGATAACGTTTGACCTTTTCAAAATGGCGGAGAGCAACGCGAGAGTCGTGAATGGTAAAAATATGTACTATTCATGATCTAGATAATATACAGCATATTATTTACCGTTTGAGTTTTGATAAATCATTTTCTTGCTGTAGCAGATGACTTAAGCAATCTAAAATAGTTTTAGCTAAATAACAGGTCTGGATCTCCAGAATTTTTACCACATTACGACAACAAAAGCACTTGAACGCAACACACTGGTAAATACCAGTTCACAAGTGGAAAACATCATATTTTCCATAGCACGTGAACGCACCATTATTAAACGTTCTATTAACGTTACTGCAAGAGCGTTTGTTCATAACTTTGAGAGAACCTTGGCAGAACGTTCTGAGAATGTTTCCTGCTGGGGCCTTCGTCAGCAAAAACATTAAAAAATCTTAAATATTCCAAAATTTTGACTGAATTAACAAAGTAAGAAGGATCACTTTTGGGAGAACCTTATGGCATCTCCATCTGATGTAAAACAATTGATCGCCTTCTTCCTGAACAAAATCCCCAAAGGTTTGACTCCAGCGAGTCAGATGGACTGAAGGGGAGGATGAGGAGGAAGAGGAGAAGTGTCGTGTTGCAGAAGCCTCAGTGTTTGATGACTTGGAGAAAGTCACTTAACCTGAGAAGAGCCACGCAGCTGCAAAGACACAGAGATCAATGAGTCAGGTCCTCTGTGGAAATCAATCAAACTCCAGCTCGAATTAAACACACTCCGACTGCTTTAACACCAGCGCTGTCTCAGAGGTTTCTCCTGAAAGTCCTTTGGAGGCACACATGTGTCAATAGTTGAATACAGTACGAGTATAGAGCTGTAAAATGAATGTGGAGAAGCTCAGATCATTTGATTAGAAACATTTTAACTGCACACTTTAGTATCTTGGCAAATCTGAGCACAACTTCTGAAACTCCAGATAAGACACATTTGAGATTACTGGAATCTTTTTCTCACACTGTAAAAATGATTATTATTTTTTGAAGCTATAAATAAAACAAGATTATTGGCTGATTTGGGCCCACGTAAGCCGGGAGCCAATTGAATCAACACCACCTTTTGCCCCTCTAGTGACGGCCCTGGATGTATTCATAATGTACATCTTTTCATAAATAATTGTAACCAAACTTAAAATGCATTATAATATTTGCAGATTCCTTGTAACATCTGAAATCGATTGTTTGTCACGTGTTTTAATGAATTATACTTTCTAAAGGTGTGACAATTAAGTATTATAAGGTATGTGATTACAATTATTCATGATATCATACAACGCATTATTACAAGGCCTAATTAATGCATTATAAAAGCTTTACGCATAAAGGCTTTTAAAAAAGCGTTACCGGAAATACTATTTTAGTCTTCCTACTTAAAATGTGCACATTTAATTTCATACTTGGCGATTCTTTGGAATTATTTGTGTTGCAATTGCAATTTCTGAGTGAACGTTGTTTCAAAGTAAATCCTAAGCCTTTTATTTCAGTGCAGAGAACAATTATTATATTTAAAAGATCTCATTGGTGTTTTTTCTTCCCTGCGTGTGTGAGACCTGGTGAAATGATTCGGTCTGACCTGAGTTTTTGGTTTTTACACTTTTCAAAAACAGTGAAATAGCGGTCTAAGAAAGAGACCTGACAGCCTGTCAACAGACGTCCGAACGTGTCCGATCCTCTCAGCGGGACGGGGCTCATACTCTGACAGCATGAGTGTGATTCCATGTGAAGGACTGAGTTAGGAGAGAGCTTTACTGATTTACACAACAGTTCTTCATGAACGGTGGAACTTCTCTCAGATGCTCAACAACACGCTGTATATGGTGAATAAGAAACATATTAGTTTCACCACTCAAAAAAATGTTTTTTCACGTTCATACTTGAGTGAGATAATGTTGAAAACGAAAGTTTGAGAGAAACATGAAACATGGCAAGGTTCTCTCAAAGTTACAAACAATAGTTCTCTTTCATATGTTCACTCAACGCTGCGGAAAGCGCAGTGGGATATTCTCTGAATGTGCCGATTGTCTGAAGCCTTATAGAATCACGCCAATTCATTGGCTGATGGCGTCCGCACGATATGGCTCCGCCCCGACGCTCATACGTCGCATCATTACATATTCGCGCGCGCGCCATCTGCTCCTCAGATTTCTCTACCTTTAGAACGAAGCGTTCACGTTGCCCTTCGCTCGTGATTTTTCTGAGCTATATCTAAGGATTATTCTCGGCGCTTCTGCGACTGTTCAAGCGGAACTCTGTTTCTCCTTACGGTGAAGTTGCCATGGATTACAGACGCTGTACTCCGCCATGTGCTCGTTACATCGCTAACGACGACCCACACAGTAAGTGCGTTAAGTGTTTGGGTTTTTCACATGCACGTGAGGCAGTTATAGGATCGTCTAAATGCAAATTCTGTGAAAATTTGTTGCTCAAAACCCTCAAATCGCGGCTCGCGGTCTTTGAGAGGGAATCATTCGTCTCCCCCTGTCGCGCTCCCGAGGCCTCTCGAGGATCTGCGACTTGGGGTTCGGATGTAGAGCTTGAGGATGTGGAGTTCGAGCTGACGAGCCCCGCTCTTTCTCTCCCTCCCTCCCCTCGGCACGCGCGAGGCATGCCAGTCGAATTTTCACACGATTATTTGCGCCCCAGCCCGGGAGCACGCGACGCGGTTTCTTTCGGGCTGGAGGATATACTTTTTAACGAGGCTTCCGACTCCGAGGATTTCGGGCCTACTCTCGCCGACGAGGTTATCCCGCCGAGCGACCAGGAAGCGCGGCCTACTGCGGCCTACGCGGAGCTCGTTGACGTGCTTTCGCGCACTACGGAAAAGCTCACTATTGATTGGCCCGACGAGCCACGTGAGTCTCAGTCGTCGAAACTCGACGAAAGGCTTCTCAGTGGCCCTAATTCTAGGCCTCAACGGAGGAAGCTGCCATTTTTCAGTGATCTGCATCATGAGATCTCCAGATCCTGGAAGCAGCCTTTCTCTTCGCGCCTCACTAATGCGGCTACTGGTGGTTTCACCAACCTGGTAGGCTCTGTGGAACAGGGCTATTCCGCCATTCCGGCGATTGAGGAAACTTTAGCCGACCATCTTGCTCCGTCGTCTGCGCCGTCCTGGAAGTCGCGCCCCCTCCTCCCTTCTAAAGCATGTAGGACTACTTCCTCTCTCATTGGGAAATCCTACATGGCGGCTGGGCAGGCAGGCATGACCCTGCACACTATGGCCATTCTTCAGGCCTACCAGGCGGACGTCCTGAAGGAAATGGACGAGGGCGACGGTGTGACCCATGAAGCGGTCAAGGAGCTTCGTAAGGCTACGGATTTAGCCTTAAGAGCCACCAAGCATACCGCACACGCTATAGGTCGCTCTATGGCTGGTTCTGTTGCGGTGGAGCGCCACTTGTGGCTTAATCTCACGGAGATCCGTGACAAAGAGAAGGTTTTCCTCTTGGACGCCCCCATTTCTCAAACGGGGTTGTTTGGTGAGGCGGTCAACACAGTGGTTGAGAAATTCCGCTCCTCCAAATCCCAATCGGCCGCGTTCAGACAGTTCATGCCCAGGAGGGCTAGGGAACCTTCTGCTCCCCCCCCCCAGTGCAACCCAGAGAACGTCCCTCTCATAGACCGGAGTTCTCTTCCAGAAGAAGCGAACCGGGGCATCCCCCACCTACCACGGTTTGGGGAGCCCGCGGTCGCCCATTTCCCCGTCAACGGCCTCACAAGCGCCTCCAGTTGAAGCGGTCCGACAAACCGACTGCTCCGGCGGTCCAGAGCCGTTCCTGACCTTCCGGTCAGAAAAAGGAGAGCTCCTCTGCTTCCTCAAGGTTGGGTCAGACCGCACAAGCGTTTCTGCCCACCTCCCAGCTCTCCTTTCCTTGCCCTGTCACCTTCGCCACTCAGAGTGTCTCGAAGTGCAGGCCATATTTCACCTTCTCTACTCAGTCCAGTGCGGGAGGAAGGAGACGCTTTCTGCTTTCTCCCCTCACCCCCCACAGTCTCTATAACTGCCAGCCACATCCTCGGAGGCACTTTCCGTTTTTCCTCCGGAGCAGGCGGATCTGGTCACCATGACCCCAGCATCGATGCCTCCCATCACGTGCCAGGACGCCGATGGCCCTCCTGCACAGTCAACCTCTTTACTCCAGGAGCGTCAACACGGCACCCTCACTCAGGTATGTCGTCTGCATTACAACATCCCTCCTCCTCTATCACATTTCCTTCCAGAGTGGGAGCGCTTACCAGGGGTATCGTCTTGGGTTCTTCGCACAATTCGGTTCGGCTACACTCTTCAGTTTTGCCGCAATCCCCCCTGTTTCAACGGGGTGTTTCCTACTGTAGTAGACAGCGCCACTCAGGCTTCTGTACTTCAGCAGGAAATCTCTTCCCTCCTTCTAAAAAGAGCAAATAGAGAAGATTACTCCAGGAGAAACCGAGCGGGGCTTTTACAGCCGTTACTTCCTGGTCCTGAAGAAGGGCGGCGGTTTGCGTCCCATACTGGACCTCCGCCGACTGAACTTCGCCCTTTACAAAGGGAAATTCAAGATGTTGACACTGAAAGCTATCATATCTCAGATTCGGCCAGGGGATTGGTTCGTGACGATAGACCTAAAGGATGCTTATTTTCACATCCAGGTTGTACAGCGACACAGGCAGTTCCTCAGGTTCGCCGTTGGAGAAAGGGCGTTCCAGTACAGGCTCCTTCCCTTCGGCCTATCTCTGGCCCCGAGGACATTCACAAAGTGCATGGATGCAGCTCTGGCCCCATTGCGGCTCCAGGGCATCCATGTTCTAAATTACCTGGACGATTGGCTCATTTTAGCCCAGTCCAGGAAGCTAGTGGCCCACCACAGAGACATCGTTCAGAGTCATATCCAGTCTCTCGGTTTGAGGTTGAACTCGGAGAAGAGTGTTCTTGCTCCGGCTCAAAGCACCGTTTTCTTGGGGGTGAACATGGATTCCGTTCTCATGCAGGCCCGCTTGGCCCCTGCACGGACTTCCAGCTTGATGACATGCTTGGCTCGTTTTTTGCTAGGCCATCATGTGTCTGTGGGCACCTGCCGCAGGATGCAAGGCCTTATGGCCGCGGCCTCCTCCGTGTTACCGCTGGGCCTACTCCACATGAGACACTTCATGTGGTGGGTGAAACTCTCAGGGGTTCGACCCTCCGGGTCAACCCTTCGCCTACTGAAGGTATCGCGCAGTTGCTTTCGAGCTCTTTTTCTTCGGAAAGGGGTCAGCATGGGTGCGGTATCTCGTCGCCAGATGATTAAGACGGATGCCTCTCTCACCGGCTGGGGAGCGGTTTTCGAGGGCAGACCAGCGTGTGGTCTGGACCGGAGAGGCTCTCTCTTGGCACATAAACTGCCTGGAGTTAAGAGCCATTTTTCTGGCTCTGCATCATTTCCTCCCTCTTCTGGAGGGTCACCATGTCATTGTCAGAACAGACAACATGGCAGTGGTGTCTCATGTGAACCGGCAGGGTGGTTCTCGGTCGCGCACCCTAGACAGGCATCCGCGTCACCTTCTCCTGTGGTCTCAGAGCAGATTCCTATCTCTAAGAGCGGTTCATGTCCCAGGGGTTCTGAACCTCGCAGCAGATTTTCTGTCGAGACAGAAACTCAGATCGGGGGAATGGATGTTGAACCGCCAGACGATGGCCCTGATCTGGGAGGTTTTTGGAGAGGCGGAGGTGGACCTCTTTGCATTTCAAGAGTCGTCCCAATGCCCGCTTTGGTTCTCCCTGAGTCCCCCGGCCCCATTGGGGATAGATGCGTTCGCTCACCCTTGGCCAACGCAAAACCCTATGCCTTCCCGCCCATCAAACTGATCCAGGCGGTCTTGGCCAGAGTGAGAGAGAGCGGAGTCCGCCTCCTCCTGGTAGCTCCGTTCTGGCCATCTCAGCCATGGTTTTCGGAGCTAATTCCTCTACTGGAATCTTCCCCCTGGAGGATCCCGGTCAGGGAAGATCTGCTGTCCCAGCTACAGGGCAGGATATGGCATCCTCGCCCAGACATGTGGAAGCTGTATGTTTGGCCAATCAGAGGCCGTTAGCATTAAGCTCTGGTCTCCCAACCGACGTTCAGGAGACCATTGCGAGTGCTAGAGCCCCTTCTACAAGGAGATTATATTCTTCCAAATGGAGGGTTTTTGAGACTTGGTGCTTAGCACATGATAGGAGCCCAGTTAACTGCCCTGCTGGTTCAGTACTGGAATTCCTGCAGGAGAAGTTTGCGGCTGGAGCAGCCACTACCACTCTCAGAGTAGAGCCCTGCACGGGCCTCAAATCTAGGCCCTAGCCCGGCCCTGCCCCGAGACGCTCAGGCCCTAGCCCGGCCCGTGTCCGACAGCTCATCAGAATGATCAGCCCGAGTCCGACCCGAGCCCGTAAAAAAAAAAAGAAAAAAAAAGAAAGATAAACAGCCTGACCTATGTTGCAGTCAGTAAACCAGATATATTTTGTTTTCAATAGCAAAGTATTTACCGGCAAGTTTATTTTCATTTCTTTATAAAGTTAATTAAGAAAAAACAACAAAAAAAATTATGACGACCAAGCAGCCGACAGCGAGTTAAACATGTTTGATCCATTGATTGATTTATAGCCTCTCAAATCAACACTTTACTTGGCTACAATAAAATCCATAGATATAAAACAACTTAAGCATATCACACAGACAGTTAACGTTAGTTTAAACGTTTATTGTCATTTTTGAAAAGCTGAGGCAAACTGCTCTGCTGCTCAGTCGCAACAGCGCTCGCAAACTAAATGAATTTATAATATAGGCTACAATACAGAGAATGCAATCTAAACAAATCAAATAAATTACATTAAAACAAACATGCAGGTTATCTTACCTCAAAAATCAAGTCTTCACTACAGAACATGGCCATTTCCAATAGTTTCCAACAGACTCATGAAAATAAAGTCCAATCAAACAAAAAACAACCTCCTCCTAACATGGCTAAGAACAGTCTCAGAGCATCGTGAAGAAAAAGCACAGCATCCACAGTGGAAGGTTTTAATCCAGTCGTACTTTTTCCAGCTGCGCTGAAGTCACGCTCGCTACCATAGCGGGACACTAGAACGAGCCGGTCGCGCGAATCTCAGATCGCGCTGCCGGGAAACCTGTGTGTGTGTGTGTGTGTGTGCGTGAGCGTGAGCATGAGCAAACTGTCATGTGTCAGTCATATGTCAGTGTGATAGGTTATAAAACGTCTTTCTATGTTTGCTTTTCAATCGTCATCTTCTCATGTTTTATTTTAATTAATGTCTAAAATAGGCTATAAAAAAGATAAGCCTAAAACAGGCCCGAGGCCCGGCCCGCGTGTGAACTATGACGTGAAAATTGGCCCGAAGCCCGGCCCTAGGAGCATAAATAAGTCGGGGCCCGTCGGGCTCGGGCTGAAATGCAGGCCTCTATCTCAGAGTTTATGTCGCGGCTATTGCAGCGCATAGGGAATCGGATGAGATTCCCCTGGGCAAATTAAGGTTAGTTTCTGCCTTCATGCGTGGGGTGAAGCGCCTGAAACTGGCTCGCTCCCCTAGAGTTCCCCCATGGGATCTTTCTGTTGTCTTAGAGGGTTTGACGAAAGCCCCCTTTGAGCCCTTGGAGTCAGCTCTGGAGAGGATTCTGACTCTCAAGGTTTCTCTTTTGTTAGCTTTGTCCTCATTAAAGCGGGTGGGAGACTTACAAGCTCTTTCTGTTAGCGAGTCTTGCTTGGACTTTGCCCCTGGCCTGGGCAAAGTTTCCTTGAGGCCGAGACCAGGGTATGTCCCCAAGGTTCTTTCCTCAACTTTCCGCTCACAGGTAGTTAACCTTAACGCTTTCCACCCTCCTCCATTTTCGTCTGAGGAAGATAGGAAGCTTCACTTGCTCTGCCCAGTTGGTTCTCTTAAGATATATGTAGACCGCTCAGGCGGTTGGAGGAAATCTAACCAGCTTCTGGTTTGCTTCGGTGCTAGCCGCCGTGGGCTTGCTGCATCAAAGCAGAGGATTTCTCGCTGGGTCACAGAGGATATCTCGTTGGCTTACGGGGTGCGTGGCTTGCCTTCACCTCTTAGCATTAGAGCACATTCCACCAGAAGTGTAGCATCTTCTTAAGCTCTTTTCAGAGGAGCACTTTTGGAGGATATTTGTGCTGCGGGAGGCTGGTCCTCTCCGCACACTTTTGTAAGGTTCTATAGCTTGGATCTTGACATGACCCCGGGTTCCCAGGTTCTTTCTGTTTGAACTCATTTCGGTCGTTGTCTCTTTTATCTACCAGTTATAAAAGCGCTCTAGCTTGGCGAGTTTGGTAGTCCGTTCCCACTGCGCTTTCCGCAGCGTTGAGTGAACCTATGAAAGAGAACGTCTCTGGTTACTTGCGTAACCTATGTTCTCTGAATAGGGAACGAGACGCTGCGTTAGCGGCCAAGCTCCTCGCGCTGCTGACAGTTTCTTTTCGGCAGAGAAATCTGAGGAGCAGATGGCGCGCGCGCGAATATGTAATGATGCGACGTAAGAGCGTCGGGGCGGAGCCATATCGCGCGGACGCCATCAGCCAATGAATTGGCGTGATTCCATAAGGCTTCAGACAATCGGCACATTCAGAGAATATCCCACTGCGCTTTCCGCAGCGTCTCGTTCCCTATTCAGAGAACATAGGTTACGCAAGTAACCAGAGACGTTCTTCCAGTAACGTTAATAGAACGTTCGTTCAAAGTTATCTGGTCTTTAATAGCGTTATCAAACATTAGCATGATACATCCCATACACAAAAGAAATACATTGAAATTTATTTGCATTGTTGTTCACTTATATTTATCATTTTGAAATATATTCTCAAATCAAAAATATATGATGTTAAGTGTGCAATATATTTACATTTATAACGTAATGTAAAATATATGACAAAATATATGGTCATAAAATGTATAGCTTGTTAAAGAAGGGTCGAAAATATATTTTGATCATAGTAATTCCTACCTTTTCCCCTATACACAACAGTAGGCTACCAAATTTCACTACTGTATTATGACACACAGCTATAACAAATACTGTACTTACATTTAAATGACTGCAATGTAAAATGACAGATAGTTGCTTTCCTAGGACTATTAGGCCATATTAGGTGGCACGTACCTAACACGTGCAATTATTAGATTTATTGTTGTTTTATTGACATCTTTCCTGAAGTCATTTAAATATTGAAAATATGCACAATATTTATGATGCAAGTATAACAGTGACACTCCAACAGTGAAGTACACTTAAACAATAGATAGACCTCAGTGTCTAACACTGTACACACACTATTAAATAACTGTATTCAATTCTGAAAATATATTTCAAATGAAACCATTTGCAAAAGTTAAAACATATGAACATATATGTTGTTAGTAAATATATTGACATACAAATATATTCACATATTTAACTAAAACATATTTATTGGGCCAATTTCAAATATTTGCATATATACCAAAAATATATTCTGAATATTTCAAATATATTTCTTTTGTGTATGGGATCATTCATTGAACGTTTTTCCGAAACATTTTAGTTGGATATAGTCGTATGTTTTTTAAACGTTACTACTTTCTGCTTCTTTCAGATGGTGCAGAGAACATTCAAAGTAATGTTCCCATAATACTTGCATAATGATAAAACATTCCCTTAAAAAACACAATTACATTTTGTATATTCTCAGAAATACAATTTTCATAACTTAATAGCAACGTTAGCAAAACTTAGAACACATTTTTGATAGCCGGGACAGTGGAGCGGCAGCTTATTTTCCTTATACATTCACATACGTACATTTTATAGTAAAATCTTGAGCAGCAAATCATCATATCAGAACGATTTCTGAAGGATCGTGTGACACTGAAGACTGGAGTAATGATGCTGAAAATTCAGCTTTGATCACAGGAATAAATTACATTTTACAATATATTCACAAGTAAACAGTTATTTTAAATTTGACTGTTTTTACTATATTTCTGGTCAAACAAATGCATCCTCGGTGAGCATTAGAGACTTAAAAAAATGTTAAAACATCCTACCAACCCCAAAGCTGTAAAATTTTATAAAAATAACACATTTTGCTGTTTAGGACACGTCAAACATTTTGCTGTTCAGGATTTACTTGCCCATGCACAGATTAACTGTACGCTTTAGAATGACCTTGTTTTTCTTTCTGATATTGTTAACTGTGGGAAGCATTAAACACAACCTGACATGGTGAAAACATGATCCGTGTCACTAGGCAAGCAGAAGTGCTGAGGCAAACTCAAGACTTGCTCTCTGAAGGACAACACGATGCCATGGCTGTGCCGTTGGGCTGTTAGCATGAGACACTCTGTCTCCAGAAGAGCACAAGTCCTGACCATGACATCCTCGGCCCCGGTTCCTTTCAAAGCTGCCTTGGAAAGTCAATGAGGAAAACACTAACAGGAACGTTATGGCAAGCTTCTCTCAAAGTTATGAACAAACGGTCTTCCTGTAACTTTAAAAGAATGTGCGTTCAAAGTTATCTGGTCTTTAATAATGTTCTGAAAACAAAAATGTTATTTATCCACCTTATTCCTACGCCCCATGACGCTTTGCGCGAATTATGGGTGTAACTTCCGTTAAGCTGTAAACATTCAGTGAAAGGCTCGCTCTATGAACGCAATACGTTAAAGTGTCACAGTGAGATGACATTAATCGACTCACCCTTCAACCATCGAACATTAAAATGAAATTTAAAAGTTTAAAAACTCAACAAGGTACTTTCGACAAACCAAAAATAGCCCCAAAAGCGCGAGACTTTGGTTAAATATCACTGTAGTAGGCAAATATATATCTGTATTGTATAACAAGCCTTAATAAAAAATGTTCATTAACTTCGGCATTACGTGACACTATATCAAAGTGATTTCCGTCATTTTGACAGATTATAAATGGCATTTACCTGTGAAAACAAACCTGGAAAGAGACGCGAGGATTTGAGGAGAATGACGAGAGATTCTTCGTGCATTCCAGTGAATTATTAATGGAATATCATAAATTAAATTCGGGAGAACAGACCACAAATGTGCCGTATATGTTGTCCTTTTTCATACTTTTACAGCGGATTGCAAAGGAAAAAATAAAAATCATCATGAGGAAAAGAAAGCAACGACTGAAAAGAGCTCTTGCCATAGATATTCTTGTTAAAACATGTCACGTTAAAATACCAAGTATAACGTTATTCTCATGATGTCTGAAAATAAATCATGAAGGAAATTGATGGCTCATTCAGTCAAACTGACGGATCAGGGGTGCGTTTCCCGAAAGCATCGTTAGCCAACTATGGTCGCAAGTTCCGTCGTTACCAATAGAGTTCAATGGGATTTGCGACCAACTTGCGACCATAGTTGGCTAACGATGCTTTCGGGAAACGCACCCCAGCTTTATTTGTAGGGCAACCTTATGATTTGAAATGATTCGTTTTAGCCATTTGAATGGAAGTTCCCCAAACCGGAAGTGCCACCCATAATTCAAAACGCAGTAAGGTCGTCAGGAATAAGGTGGATACATTGTTCATGGAACTTTTTCCTGAAACATTTTAGTTGGAATTTCACATAGACTGTAAAAAAAGATGGACGACGCCCCTTCGCTCTTTTCCATTGGAGAGAACTGAAGCCGCCAGAGTCCCGATATGGCGCTGACATATTGGAACTTGAGTCTTGGAACGCAGTAGCGTTTTCGGGACCAGTCATGCGCAGTCGTGAGCAGGAAGTAAAGCCGCGAAATCAAGGCCCCGCCCTCACGCTCGTTGAATCAATCGCAAGCACACGCCCTGCACTTTTCTTAATTGGCCTTGTCTGCTCCGTTCCTCTCCAATGATGTCTGCTGATTGCAGAACCTCGTTAAAATAAGGTAAATACAACTACTAACCACATAGTCAACATTATGAAAAAAAGTCCGTTGGTGCTTCAGTGACTACTTCACACGGAGAACCTGTCAATCACAGCTGTCAATCATGATGTCACAGCACCGTTTTTATAGCATCAAATAACTAACTAAAAACTAACTTATTTTAAAAACAAACACTTGAAATTACATCAACGTGATAGAAACTACAGTAAATGACAGAAACTATCTTTAGAAAAAAGATATGTGAAGTGTAATTTAATTATTTAGTTGGTCTCACGTCCCGTTGAATAACATGGGGAGGCGGGGCTTATGAGCTATACTAGGACCGGTCACCGGGGGGCGATCGAGACGTTTTGGCTTCACTTTTGAGGGCTTGTGCGGCACGCTTGGAATTTCATCTTATGTTTTTATTTTTTGCTTAAGAATGTTCAGAAAACATTCAAAAAGTAACATTCCCATAATGATCAGTTGGAATGTCTATTTTTATCACAGCTTGACCGTTGCAAGGACTTTTTTTATGGAAGGTTTTGTTAGTGGACATTCGTGCTTGGAGATATTCAATGAGACAGATGCATTATGGGAACACACTGTATGCTTTATTTAGGTCAGCTTTATTTAGTGTGGGATCTCTATTCTGACAAACCTTTAAAAATAAAATAGGCATGCATTATTATCCAGAACATCACAGTTTGATGAGAGCATGTTTAAAATGGCCTTTCTCTGTGAAAAACAATGACCAGAGAGTATGAAAGCTGGTCTAAGAGGAAACTATTAATCTTTCATGAATTATTGAAGTACTAGCTTTGTCTCTGATGCTTCTCCTTAAGGAGTTATAATTTAAAAATACACTAAATAATCAATAATTGACCTACAGGAAAAGTATAGTGAAAATTAATGGACAACATTTTGTCCTGGAGAATTTTTATGCGACTATGATCTGATAATTTTAAGAAGAAAATACATACATGCATACATAAGCATTTATATGTTTAAATAAATGCAAAAATGCAGAAAATAAATACATACATGTATAAATGCATATATAAATGCGTAAGTACGAAAATAAATGTGTAAGTGCAAAAAATGATTGCAAAAATTAATGCATAAATAAGAGCAAAAACATGCATAAATGTAAGCAATAAATGCATAATTGCAAGAAAAGTATGCAAAATAAATGTAAAAAGTGTAAAAAATGAATGCCTAAAAAAATAAGTGTAAAAAAATGCATAAGTGTTATAAGTAAATAAATAAATAAATAAATAAATATAAAAAATTTGAGCAAAAATAAATGCATAAGTGCAAAAATTAGTGGAAAAATTAATGCATACGTGCAAAATAAATGCATAAACAAGTGCAAACTTAAATGCATCGATGCAAAAAATAAGTGCAAAAATAAATGCATAATTAAATATATCCATCCATCCATCCATAAAGAGTTTATCTAGCTCAAAATGAACAAGAACAAAACTCTATAATTAGTCCAATTAAGTAACATGCGATGTTTGGCTTCTAGATCTCGCTGCAGCCAAGAGGTTTAGGAGGAGTTTGAATCAATAGCATCTGTTCTGATAGCTTCCTTATTGATTTGTGCAAAATGTTGGTGGCCTTTTGGAGAAAATGATGTCCTAATTTGCTCAGTGGGAGTCGGGAGAGATGGAGGTTGTGACTTGAGCTGTCGGATGTGGTTGTTGTTGGCGTTTGTGAGGCCCTTAGTGGATGTTTGATTCACTGCGGCCCTTTACCAAACTGTGACTGTTACCCAGATCCAAGATAAGATTTAGACTTGATTAGGTCTCTGGTGCCTTAAAAAGATTTTAGGTCATGGATGACAGATGACAGTATGTGTTCTCACAAACATTTCAGATTAAACAATGAGACGTGACAAAGGATTTCACTGTAGTGTAGAAAATGTTCCATCAATTTGTGTTGTAATATTACATAAAATAAAATACTTTTTTAAACATAATACATACTACAAATAGTTAAACTATGAAAACATCATGAAGTTTCTGTAAAAACTGATATGAACAAAGAAATTCAGCTTGAAAGTAGTTAGTTGTCTCGTTTTCCCTGTTTTGTGTTTAAGGACTCTTATTTTGAAGTGCATTTTCTGTTCCTATTGTTTTACTGTTTCACTTCCTGTGTTTAGTTCCTGTTTGCCCGGTTTCCATAACTGCCTTGTTTGTTACCATAGTTACCCTTGTTAGTCTCCATTGTGATTGATTATGCTCACCTCATAATGGCTGCTTGCAGCTTTATTTGTATTTTGATATTACTTTAAATAAACTGCATTTGGATCGATCTCTCCATTGTCTCTGAGTCTCCAAGGTTACAGAAGTTGCCTTTATAATCATTCAAATATTTAAAGGTGCTCTATGTAACTTTTAGCGGCCTCTAGTGGTGATGTTTCAGATTGCAACCAAATTTTACAAGAGCGCTCGTGCTCGAACTCATAGACAATACCGTCTATTACGCAAATATCTCTGCGAATACTAGACGGATTCGGCAAGCACCGAGCTCGTTGGGACCATCTAGTAGAGCTGAAAAGAACCATATAAGGTCCATAGTTTTTGGTGGTGTTTTCGCGGAGATATTAGCAGAAAACCATCGGGCGCGCTGCAAAATTGCGGACGCCGGTGACGTCACGATCTCAGAAGAAAATCGCTCGTATCTCTGGAACGAAAGACCCAGAGTGCTCAAATTCGGGGGAGGAGGTCCCAGGGGAACCCTTGCCCGAACGCTAGAGTGGTGGGCCTCGGGGATGCCCCCTACCGGATCGCCGTTCGCTGGGACCCCCGATTTCGAACGGCTATAACTCGGGGAGCCGGGCGAGTTGGACCTCGGGGGTGGGCTCGTTCGAAAGGCCCCGTCCAGCACTACGAACGATTAGAGTCTTGGGAATATTGATCAAAGATTGACTGAGATATTGTCACAGTGTCTGGTTGTGTTCCCTTGTTTGTCACTAGAGGTCCTCGTTATCACGGTGTCCTTCACTATTGACTTCATTTCCCAGCATTCTGTCTGTCACTGTCACTCATCAGTTCATTGCACTCAGCTGTTCCCCGTCATCATTGTTCCCAGCTGGTCATTGTTAGTCTTGTTAGATCTGGGTATATATTCCCTGTTTGTGTTAGTATGTGTACGGAGTCGTTGTTAGATGTCACCACTTCCTTGGTCGGTTTTCTTGTTGGTTTGTGTTTTGTTTTCATGTTTGGTTTGATAATTTGGTTTTTGACCCTTGCCTGGAAGACTACGATTTGGATTACCCTTATATTAATAAACTGCTGCTATTGGATCTTCTGTCCCGTGTGTGTCGTGACAGAACGACTCCGTCAACTCTGATCCAGCGGTATGTTTTTTGATATCTCTTCCCCAGCCACCGAGCGGGAGAGAAGGGATTTTTTTAAGGGGACCCGGTTGGTCAAGTTTTGCGGGACCCGTGGAGGTCACAGAGGAGGATGTAGTCGGGAGACAATCCCTGTTCCGGTGGTCCCTGTTCCGGTGGTCCCGGTTCCGGTGGTCCCGAGTCCGGGGGTCCGGAGAAGGAAGAGACACGTCCCGTCTGCCCACTCAGAG
Source organism: Rhinichthys klamathensis goyatoka (assembly GCF_029890125.1). Taxonomy (NCBI): domain Eukaryota; kingdom Metazoa; phylum Chordata; class Actinopteri; order Cypriniformes; family Leuciscidae; genus Rhinichthys; species Rhinichthys klamathensis. Next base: position 39,610 of record NW_026607234.1, on the reverse strand, counting down.
ACTGTTCACGTCCCGTCTGCCCAGTCAGAGACTGTTCACGTCCCGTCTGCCCAGTCAGAGACTGTTCACGTCCCGTCTGCCCAGTCAGAGACTGTTCACGTCCCGTCTGCCCAGTCAGAGACTGTTCACGTCCCGTCTGCCCAGTCAGAGACTGTTCACGTTTCGTCTGCCCAGTCAGAGACTGTTCACGTTCCGTCTGCCTTCATGGACCTGGACTATCTGGAGCGTCTGGCACGGATCCTGGACATGCCCGTGACTGCTGTTCCAGAGCCGGAGCCAGTGTCTCCTGTTCCAGAGCCGGAGCCAGTGTCTCCTGTTCCAGAGATGGAGCCAGTGTCTGCTGTTCCAGAGCCCGTTCATGAGCCGGAGGCAGAGCCATTGCCTGTTCCAGAGGCAGAGCCATTGCCTGTTCCAGAGGCAGAGCCATTGCCTGTTCCAGAGGCAGAGCCATTGCCTGTTCCAGAGGCAGAGCCATTGCCTGTTCCAGAGGCAGAGCCATTGCCTGTTCCAGAGGCAGAGCCATTGCCTGTCCCAGAGGCAGAGCCATTGCCTGTCCCAGAGGCAGAGCCATTGCCTGTCCCAGAGGCAGAGCCATTGCCTGTCCCAGAGGCAGAGCCATTGCCTGTCCCAGAGGCAGAGCCATTGCCTGTCCCAGAGGCAGAGCCATTGCCTGTCCCAGAGGCAGAGCCATTGCCTGTCCCAGAGGCAGAGCCATTGCCTGTCCCAGAGGCAGAGCCATTGCCTGTTCCAGAGGCAGAGCCATTGCCTGTTCCAGAGGCAGAGCCATTGCCTGTTCCAGAGGCAGAGCCAATGCCTGTTCCAGAGCCGGAGGCAGAGCCAGTGCCCGTTCCAGAGCCGGAGGCAGAGCCAGTACCCGTTGTTCCAGAGCCAGTGCCGTCTGCCTTCATGGACCTGGACTATCTGGAGCGTCTGGCTCGGATCCTGGACATGCCCGTGTCTGCTGTTCCAGAGCCGGAGCCAGTGCCTGTTCCAGTGCCCGTTCCAGAGCCAGTGCCCGTTCCAGAGCCGGAGGCAGAGCCAGTGCCCGTTTCCGAGCCGGAGGCTGAGCCAGTGGAACAGTCAGTGCCCGTTCCTGAGCCGGAGGCGGAGCCGGTGCTCGTTCCAGAGCCGGAGGCAGAGCCAGTGCCTGTTCCTGAGCCTGACCCAGTTTTTGTGTCTGTGTTTGTGTCTGTCTTTGTGACTGTGTTTGTTCTAGTGTCTGTTCCCGAGCCGGTGTCTGTTCCCGAGCCGGTGTCTGTTCCCGAGCCGGTGTCTGTTCCCGAGCCGGTGTCTGTTCCCGCTCCCGAGCCGGTGCCTGCTGCTGCTCCCGAGCCGGTGCCTGCTGCTGCTCCCGAGCCGGTGCCTGCTGCTGCTGCTCCCGAGCCGGTGCCTGCTGCTGCTCCCGAGCCGGTGCCTGCTGCTGCTCCCGAGCCGGTGCCTGCTGCTGCTCCCGAGCCGGTGCCTGCTGCAGTTCCCGAGCCGGTGCCTGCTGCAGTTCCCGAGCCGGTGCCTGCTGCAGTTCCCGAGCCGGTGCCTGCTGCAGTTCCCGAGCCGGTGCCTGCTGCAGTTCCCGAGCCGGTGCCTGCTGCAGTTCCCGAGCCGGTGCCTGCTGCAGTTCCTGAGCCGGTGGTTGCTCCTGTTCCACCGCCCTGGCCGCTCGAGGGGTCGTCTCCGCCCTGGCCGCCCGAGGGGTCCTCACCGCCCTGGCCGCCCGAAGGGTCTTCACCGCCCTGGCCGCCCGAGGGGTCTTCGCCGCCCGAGGGGTCTTCACCGCCCTGGCCGCCCGAGGGGTCTTCACCGCCCTGGCCGCCCGAAGGGTCTTCACCGCCCTGGCCGCCCGAAGGGTCTTCACCGCCCTGGCCGCCCGAAGGGTCTTCACCGCCCTGGCCGCCCGAAGGGTCTTCACCGCCCTGGCCGCCCGAAGGGTCTTCACCGCCCTGGCCGCCCGAAGGGTCTTCACCGCCCTGGCCATCTGGTGGACTGTTTGCTTCGCCCTGGTCGCCCGATGGACTCTCTGTTTCGCCCTGGTCCCCGGTTAAACCCTCACCCCCTGTTCCTGTTTCCCTTCATGGACCTGGCCCACCATCCCTCCCCCTGATCCTCCACCGTTCCACCTCCCTCCGGAAGTTTTGTGTTATCTTGTACTATGTCTTGGAGCGTCTGGTAGCCGCTCCGTAGAGGGGGGGTTATGTCACAGTGTCTGGTTGTGTTCCCTTGTTTGTCACTAGAGGTCCTCGTTATCACGGTGTCCTTCACTATTGACTTCATTTCCCAGCATTCTGTCTGTCACTGTCACTCATCAGTTCATTGCACTCAGCTGTTCCCCGTCATCATTGTTCCCAGCTGGTCATTGTTAGTCTTGTTAGATCTGGGTATATATTCCCTGTTTGTGTTAGTATGTGTACGGAGTCGTTGTTAGATGTCACCACTTCCTTGGTCGGTTTTCTTGTTGGTTTGTGTTTTGTTTTCATGTTTGGTTTGATAATTTGGTTTTTGACCCTTGCCTGGAAGACTACGATTTGGATTACCCTTATATTAATAAACTGCTGCTATTGGATCTTCTGTCCCGTGTGTGTCGTGACAGATATAAGCCGAAAAACGTGCGCCTTTAACCGGACTTCAATAGACTGTATATAAGGAGAGAGGCTCGGGAGCGCGCATGCACGTCACATCCGTTGGATTTCGCGGTAAATCCGACCCGGAGACTTCACATAGAAATAGGAATACTGGCCTTCAGAGGTAATAGCAAAACTCGACAAGTGGATCATTTTAATGTGTGATTACAACCCCTTCACACACAGGCAATAAAAAAAGGATTCATTTTAGTAGAAAAGTTACATAGAGCACCTTTAATAATGGCTTCATTATGCACATCCATTTCTGGAAAAACCGAATTGCTTAAAAAACCTCTTCTTGCAAACCACATGACTGAGAAAACAGTCGCATGCCACCCATTTAAAAAGGGTTTCAATAACCAAACCCAAGGTATGAGCAACAGTGATGCTTGCTTTCTGTGACTTTTGAGAATGGTTAAAAACATCCACTGATGAATAAAACGCATCTCTGATATTCTCTCAGCCGTTACGGGACTGCTGACATACCAACAGTCGCTGCTGCCAGATTTATGCTGGCATCACACTTTTCACACAATTTGGATCCACATTCAAATCCCAGGCTATGAGCGCCGCTGTCACGCTGTGAGGCGCTCACACTGTGTCCGTGAAGGTGGAGTGGCACAGCTCAGCGGGAGCTCTCCGTTTGCAGGGCCCGATAATGAACTGTAATTGCGAGGCTCAAGCTGGTCCTCTCGGCTTGCGCACCTGCTGGGCGTCTCTACGGGACACCTTTAGCCCCACTGAGACTCACTAATAGCCCTAAAGCTGCCTGCAACACTTCAAATGATCCCTTTATAGCGGTGATTCATTAGGAGACAGGTAGTTAAATACGTGGATTGAAGGTGATCCTCCAGAGATTAACGGCTAATGACTCCAGCATTTCCTTGCGCTGCCCTCAGGTCAGAATATAATACTAACATACTGCCTACTAGTGCTATTTTTTTCTAAACAGTAGTGAATCATATTTCAAACCGCAGTTGTCACCTGCATGTTAAAATCAGCAAGTGGCGTGCAGTTCATTTTCAAAATCAAAGGCAGGGTAGGTGATTTGTTCCAGAAATTATTTTTGCTGGCTGAAAGTCTCTTCACATCCTGATAGCAATCACTGAGTTAAGTGGTCTAAATGTATATATATATATATACACTCACCAAAAGGATTATTAGGAACACCATACTAATACTGTGTTTGACCCCCTTTCGCCTTCAGAACTGCCTTAATGCCGCATACTGGATGTTTTTCCCTTTTCACACCATTCTTTGTAAACCCTAGAAATGGTTGTGCGTGAAAATCCCAGTAACTGAGCAGATTGTGAAATACTCAGACCGGCCCGTCTGGCACCAACAACCATGCCACGCTCAAAATTGCTTAAAGTAACAACAGGTAGTTTTTTGCTCTCGGGCTCCCCCTACAGTTGGGAAACAGTATTGTCCTCTACTACTGTCGTAAACTCTGTCATCATACATGCACGTGCAATTGTTGACAACCAGGATAGCCCTGAACACTGTAGGAGGAGGTCACATGCAGGTGTTCTGCTTGCGTCGCGTGTGAAATGTCTTCATCCCAGGTACAGTGGCATATATTTCAGCATGTCATATGAATATAATTTCATGGGTTTTATTTTTTTTATAACGACAAATGATCGCGATGCTCACGTTTACAAGCCAGCGTCATTATAGTAGCCTAGTCTATTGGTTACCGTTTTACTGGATCTATATGATACTTCAATGCAATGTTTGAGTGGTTGATAATAACCATATATCGTCAATATTATAATATCAAGCTACCATAACTGAATTTGCAAATTTTACAAATCGATTTGCATTATAGCTTGAGGCAAGACAAATAAACAAATATCACAGACATGTTAGGTATCCTAAAATATGATTTTATTAATAATCTTCCTCCTTTCTTTGTACATGTTGAGTAGACTACACTTTTTAGGTCAAAGATTTGCTATTTGCATTTCATCGATTGCAAAGTTCAAATCAGAACGA